>NW_020953187.1:0-12402 GCF_900497805.2 Vombatus ursinus | reverse complement strand
ATTTCTAAAATATATAGAGAACTGAGTCAAATTTATAAGAATATAAGTCACTCATCAATTGATACATGATTCAAGGATCTGAACAGGTAATTTTCAGGTGAAGAAACTGAAGATATCTATAGTCATATAAAAATCTAAATTACTATTGATTAGAGAAATGCAAATTAAACAAATCTTAGGTATCACTTCACACCTATCAGATTGGTCAATATGACAGAAAGGGAAAATGACAAATGTTGGAGGGGATGTGGAAAAATTGGGACAGTAAAGCACCCTGGGTGGAGCTATAAGCTAATTCAACCATTTTAGAGAGCAATTTGAAACTATGCCCAAAGGACTATAAAACAGTGCATACTCTTCGTCTCAAAAAATGCTAGGCCTGTATCCCAAAGAGACTAAAAAAAGAAAGAAAAGAAGAATGTACAAAAATGTTCAAAAATATTTACAAAAGCTTTTTTGTGGTGGCGAAAAATTGGAAATTGAGATGTCCATCAATTGGGGAATGGCTGAACAAGTTGTAGTATATGATTGTGATAGAACACTACTGTGCTATAAGAAATGATGAGCAGGTTGACTTCAGAAAAAAAAAAAACTGGAAAGACTTACATGAACTGATGCAAAGTGAAATGAGCAGGACCAGGAGAAGAATGTTCACAGTGACAGCAATATTGTACTACGATCAGCTATGAATGACAGCTATTGTCAGCAATATAATGATCCAAGACAGTTCTGATGAACTGATGGAGTTTGAATGCAGATTAAAACAAACTTTCTTAAAAATTTCTTTACTTTATTGCTGTTTTCTTTTTTTTCTGTGTTTTCTACCACAGCATGACAAATATATTTTGTATGACTCCATATGTATAACCTATACCAAATTGCTTCTCAGTGAGGGGGGATGGGAAGGAGGGAGGAAGAGAGTTGGGAACTCAAAAGATTTAAAAATGAATGTTAAAATTGATTTTACATGTAATTGGTAAAAATAAAATATTAAATATTGATACATATACATGCAAATATGTATATATGTGTATTGTACAAATACATATATGCACACACATAAACATATATAGGTATATTTATATAGTGCTTGGGGGACCAAGGTGTGGTATTTCTGGGAGGTACCTTGCTATCCAACACATAGGGGAAGTGAAACTTTTGCTATATGTTTATAGTGAACATATATTTATTTGGAAGAAAAGAAATCCTCTAGCTTGCAATTGTGCATTCTTAAATGAGGATGAGGGAATATCCTTATTTAGGTCCTGTGAAAGAAGAGGGCAGACTCTCCATAGAGATTAAGATGGCAAAGGTTTGGTATCATTGCTCTAACATGATCCTCATGGAGTGAGAAGTTTGGGTGAATAATACATGTGGGTAGCAGTATTGGGAAAGACTAGGTAATGGAGATCTCAGGACAGATTATATTCAAGAGGTTTATAATCTCTTAGCCACTTTACTATAGATGGTCCTAACATAGGATGAGCAATTGTCTGTGCTGGAAGTATTATTATCTATGCTATATCTCCAGCGTTCCTAGTGCTACTCTGGCTTTTTAGCTTATCATCTTGCATTTGGAGTCTCACTATGAAATACAAAGATATGACATCACCCACCATGTAGACCAGATCACTGAGACCTAAGTCTTGGTACTTCTGAATAGAGGAATAAAGATTATGATTTCTGACTTTTATCCTCCTCTACATTTTTTTTTTCTTTTTCTTCTTCTTTTCACTTCTTTCCACAGGTCTATGCCATGAAAATTGTCCTGTAAAAGCCGTAAGATCATTTGGATAATGGTGGAAGGTCCCCTAGAAGATCCAAAGCATCTTACCACCATGGGCATGACATGTGATAGAAACCAGGGTTTCCAATATTTATTTCCCTACAACAGAGAATATTTTTTCCCTGAAAACTGTCCCCAGTACATGATTGGTCCCTGCCTCTCTGGCCACTTAAGGGAATCAAAATTCCCTCCCCTACACAGTCAAAGACCCCTGACTTGGTGGATATCTGAAAACCATTAGAGTCAGTACTCCCTGCCTTGCTGAAGAGACATGTTTCAATATGGAGACAAGAAGGAGTGCATCTGAAGAAACTAAATGCCACTGTATTGTGTCACAGTATTGCTGCATATCCTTACTATTGTTTGAGCTAAGTTAACTTCCTTTAAAAAAAAAACTCTTCAATGACTTAAAAATGCCTCATTTTTTCCTCAAATAAAATCTCAACTGACAGTGTGCTGGCATTAGTCTGGTACCTAACAAAGAAAAATGAGATTTCCAATTGAGATGTCAATATGAAAGGTCCTAGAGAGTGTCCCAGCTGTCCTAAAAATACCCAACAAAATATTTAAAGGGCAGCAGATATAACAGTGATGGAGAATACCATCAAAAACAATAGTGTACTTCTCCATCTGATCCATGGCTGTACAATATGACCAAAATTCTATAAATATTTGGAGGTGGGATGTGTTCAGGGAGACAGAAGCCAATGAGTTCTTGGTAAACATGGTCTGATATCTATAGAAAATTTGAGTGGAGACATGCCAGGGTAGCCTGAGGTCCACCAAATCTTTTGTAAATAGGAATTGAAACCTGAAACAGTTTTGAGCAAGGAACTGCCAAGAGGCATGGAGGCAGTGAGTCATGTAAATGGGTTCTGAAGCCAGCTGAATTTTCACTCTGGCCTATTGGAACAAAAGCAAGAACAGACTTAGACCACAATAGGTAACTGTACAGACATAAAGGGTTAGGTAGTTTACATGTTGGAATATTTGTAGCCATAGAAAGAGAAAGTTTAAGCTCAGTAATTGGGTATTTGTGCCAAATTACATTGCAGGAAGAGGTGTGAGACCAAAGTAATTTCCAAGATTGGATTGGTGGCCTCTCAGGAACATAGCAATGAATAGAACTAGACAATGATTTGGGATTATGCAAGGGGAAGGAGAAAAAGATGAGGTAAAGTAAATCAGAGGTAGCTAGGTGGTACAATGGATAGTACATGGGGGCTGGAGTCAGGAAGACCCTTCTTCATAAGTTCAAATCTGACCTCAGACACTTACTAGCTGTGTGACCCTGGACAAATCACTTAACCCTATTTACCTCAATTTTCTCATCTGTAAAAGGAAAAGGAAATGGCAAACCATTCCAGTATCTTTGCCAAGAAAATTCCAAATGCAGTCACAAAGAGTAGGACATGAACAACAACAGTAAAAGTAAACCAACACCTCTATTGAGGTACCAGGAGAAAAAGACAGTACCCAGGGATTATGGCAGAAGGTATAGCCTAGCTGCAGTAACCAAATTGAAAATGTCAGAGGCAATGACAGCAACATCAAAACTGCAAAGGGAGTAGCACAAAACAGGGCTAGTCCACACCATCCAGAAGAGCAGAAGAGAGTAGAATCTGGCACCAGAACATTTTCTAAGAATTGTGTTTGTAGATATGATTAAACAAAAACAAAACAAAAAAAAAAACCAAACTCCAAGTTGGATTAAGAGAAACCCAAGTGGTAAATGCAGAAGTAGGGAGTTACTAAACAAATACAAATAGGGAATTTGGGAAGGCAGAGTATAAGAACGTATTAGCACAAAATCAAAGAGTAGCCAGAAGAAATAAGAGGTAAGAAATTAAGTTAATCTTAAGGAGAGGAAGCAGAAAAAGAATCAATAGCTTAGACCCAAAGGTTAAAACACACACACACACACACACACACACACACACACACACACACATATATATATACATATATATATATATACATACATACATACATACATACAAACATAGGGATTTATAGGCTAGATTTCTTTTTTAAGGACCATGCCTTAAACCTAAATCATTCTGACTCTCACTGATTGGCCAAGAACAGGTCCCAGTCCAAGCCTACCTTGGTTACTTTTTGGGCTCTGATGGCTCAGAGTGAATGTAAATAATAATTGTTTCTGTTTTGGCCAGAAACTCTAAGGATCTTTCCATCCCAAATTGATTATTTTTTTCACTAGGTAAAAGAGTCATTTTTTGCCTCATTTCTTACCTAGCCTTAGTCACTGAATGGGTATTGCCTCAGACAGCCTGAGACCTGGGAAAGACCTAAGCTTAAAAAGGCCAAGGTCTCCCACTGCATCCAGGGTCATCTCCAGTTTTCTTGATCTATATCTTGTCACTGGACCCAGATGACTCAGGAGGAGAGAGTGAGGCTGGTGATATTGCACAGCCCTGTCTCATTGAAATGCAATTCACTTGCAAGTCATGACATCATCTTCCCAATGTCATGGTCTTCTTCCAGAATGAAGGACAAAACTACGATTATATTCACACATATGTGCATATATTCATGCATGTATCCTCTAGTTTCTAATTCTTTGCTAAAAGAATAAGTGCTACTATAACTGATTTTGTATATTTGGGGTCTTTCCTTTTTTTTTTTGTTCTTTTGGGTATATACCTAGTATTGGGCTGTCTCATTCTTCATAGCCCACTGGGTGTACCAAAACTTTGCTGAAAACCTAGGCCTATCTCCATCCAGAAAACAAAAAACAAGAACAGCTCAATTATTTTTCTGAGAAAATCAATGAGTTCCTTAACACTCTACTTTGAATACTCTTGGATATTCCCATAAGTATTTCATACTCAATTTGTCCAAAAGAGAACTCATAGCATTTTTAAGAGGGCAGTATGGTCAGGAATCAGATTGCACAAGGTGTTCAGAAGTGAGAGGGTGGTAGAAATCTAGAAACACTTATATGAATAGATGTAGAGTGAAGTAAGCAGAATTAAGAGAATAGTTTGTATGATGGCTCCAGGATTGTCAAGAAAAATAGCTCTGAAAGACTTAAGAAAACTGATCAATGAAATGATTTATGCCTCTAGAGAAGTTAGAGGCTATAAACTAGAGATGTAAAAATAGATTTAAATTTGGGGGGCAGGGTCAGTATGTGTATTGGTTTTATTTGACTGTGTTTATTTGTCACAAGGGAAGAACTTTCTCCTTCCTCATGTCAACTTCCTAGCTTCCAAGAATTCCATCAAATTTCAGTTAAAGTATAACCTTCTACGGGAAACCTTTCCCAGTCCCCCTTAATGCTAGTGCCTTCTCTCTGAAGTTATCATCTCCTTATCCTATATATATATATATATATATATATATATACACACACACACATACACACAGACACACACACACACACATATATATATATACTTTGTTTGTACATAGCTTTACGCATGCTCTGTCCCTCATTATACTTTAAGCTCTTTCAGTTCAGAATTTATTTATTTATATTGTCTTTGTGTCCTCAGCTCCTAGTACAGAACTTGGCCCATAGCAAGCAGACCCTTAATAAATGCTTGTTTACTTGACTACTTTTTTTATCCAATTTAGGAGGAGTAAGGAAGGGAAAGAGGGGATAATAAGAATATTGTCAGAAAAAAGGAGGGGTAGAAATGAAGGTGTAACATATACATTCTGTCTACACTCTCTCGGGTCTAGGATTGTCACATATCCCCTAAGTGTTCTAGAGTATGGCAAGGGCATGGAGATGTCTCTCTTCTCTACTACTATGATTCAATCACCTCCCAGCTATATTTTCCCATTTGTAAGACAGCCAATTACTTAATTAATAAATTTATTTATTTTTAATTTCAACATTTACTTCCACAAGATTTTGAGTTCCAAATTTTCACCCGATCAAAGCCCCTCCCCCCACCCCAAGATGGCATGCATTCTAAATACCCCTTTCCCTAGTCTGCCTTCCCTTCTATTTCTTCCCCAATTCTCTTATCCCCTTTCCCTTCTATTATCCTGTAGGGCAGGATGGATTTCTATATCCCATTTCCTGTATTTCTTATTTCCCAGTTGCATGTGAAAACATTTTTTTTAAACATGTGTTTTTAAAACTTTGGGTTCCAAATTTTCTCCCTTCCTCCCTCCCCACCCACCCTCATTGAAAAGGCAAGCAATTTAATATAGGCTATACATATGCAGTTATGCAAAACACTTCCATAGTAGACATGCTGTGAAAAACTAACTCTATTTCCCTTAATCCTATCCTACCCCGCCATTTATTCTAGTCTCTCTTTTGACCCTGTCCCTCCTCAGAAGTATTTGCTTCTGATTATCCCCTTTCCCAATCTACCTTCCTCTCTATCATCTCCCTACTCTCTTGTCCCCTTACCCTTCTATTTTCCTGTAGGGTAAGATGGATTTCCATACCCAATTGAGTGTGTATGTTATTCCCTCCTTAAGTCAAACTGTATGAGAATGAGATTCACTCATTCCCTCTCACCTTCCCCCATTTCCTCTCCACTCTAAGAGCCTTTTCTGGTTTTTTTTTTTTGTCTTTTTTTTGTGAGATAATTTACCCCGTTCTACCTCTCCTTTTCTCCTTCTCCTAGTATAATCCTGTAGAGGGCCAGCTCTGATCAGTCCAGAAAAGGGTTAAAGAATTCAGGCTGGAATTTAACTCCTGCCTGTTCTTACCTTTAAGGGCTCACTTAATCATGATGTTGGCTCACCAGTCTCCTATTCATTAAGGGGCTCCTGGAACTGCCCGACCATGACACCATAATAGTCTGGCATGAGGGATACATGTGGCAAACTAGGGAGGACTAGTCACATACTTTGAGATAAGAACCTGAGACAGCCCTGAGAATGATTAATTGACTGTTAATCTCTATCTTGTAACCATTTGTTTAAAATGGTGTAATCCTTTTTTCTTGACACTTTTATTGTATGCTCCTTTGACGTATGTCCTGAAAGCATTTTTTTACTGAGCTCTGAGCCTTGAAAGTTACCAGTAATAGTTACAGAATATGCATAGTTTTCCCACACAAGGGATCCTTTGTTGCTCCAAACTTTTTCCTATATATGCTGTGACCCTCAGATAAATAAACGGTTCAGTGCTGGCTGACCTGCCTAGCCCATGTTTCTTCATTTCACTCTCTCTTGTCAGGTGTGACTCTTAGTTGCTGGCAACATAATCCTCTCTCACTCCTTAATTTTATTCTCCAGATATGACCCTTTCATCTTCAACTCACCCTGTGCCCTCTATCAATCTATCTATCTATCTATATACATACATATATTTTTTTTCCCTCCAACTACCCTAATACTGACAAAGGTCTCATGAGTTACAAATATCATCTTTCCATGCAGGAATGTAAACAGTTCAACCTTAATATGTCTCTTATGATGTCTCTTTCCTGTTTACCTCTTCATGTTCCACTTGAGGCTTGTATTGGAAAGTCAAATTTTCTATTCAGCTCTGGTCTTTTCATCAAGAATGCTTGAAAGTCCTCTATTTCACTGAATGACCATTTTTACCCCTGAAGAATTATACTCAGTTTTGCTGGGTAGGTGATTCTTGGTTGTAGTCCCATCTCCTTTGCCCTCCAGAATATTATATTCCATGCCCTGCAGTCTCTTAGTGTAGAAGCTGGTAAATCTTGTGTTATCCTGATTGTGTTTCCACAATACTTGAATTGTTTCTTTCTGGCTGTTTGTAATATTTTCTCCTTGACCTGGGAACTCTGGAATTTGGCTAAAATATTTCTAGGAGTTTTCCTTTGGGGATCTCTTTCAGGAGGAGATCGGTGGATTCTTTCCATTTCTATTTTGCTCTCTGGTTCTAAAATATCAGGGCAGTTTTCCTTGATCATTTCTTGAAAGATGATGTCAAGGCTCTTTTTTTGATCATGGCTTTCAGATAATCCAATAATTTTTAAATTCTCTCTCCTGTATCTATTTTCCAGGTCAGTTGTTTTTCCAATGAAATATTTCACATTGTTTTCTAATTTTTCATTGTTTTGGATTTGCTTTACAGTGACTTGATTTCTCATGAAGTCACTAGCTTCCAATTGTTCTATTCTAATTTTTAATGAAGTATTTTCTTCAGTAAGTTTTTAGACTTCCTTTTCCATTTGGCCAATTTTGATTTTTAGGGCATTCTTCTCCTCATTGACTTTTTGGACCTCTTTTGCCATTTGGGTTAGGCTATTTTTTAAGGTGTTATTTTCTTCAGTATTTTTTTGGGTCTCCTTTGGCAAGCTGTTGACTTGTTTTTCATGATTTTCTTGCATCACTCTCATTTCTCTTTCCAGTTTTTCTTCTACTTCTCTTACTTGCTTCTCAAAATCTCTTTTGAGCTCTTTCAAGGCCTGGGACTGATTTATATTTTTCTTGGAGGCTTTGGATGTAGGAGCTTTGACTGTGTTGTTTTCCTCTGGTTGTATTTTTTGATCTTATTTGTCACCAAAGTAAGATAAATAGTCTGACTCTTTTTGTGTTGCTTGCTCATGATCCCAACCAATTACTTGAGTTTTAAACTCTTTGTTAAGGTAAAAGTCTGCTTCCAATGTGGAGGATGTACTGTCCTAAGCTTCAGGAGTTTGTACAGCTATTTTCAGAGATACTTCTAGGGACCTGAAAATTTTCAGTTCTTCCAACGTGGTATGATAAGGGGCGAGGTATTTCCTCTCCACTGCCACAGCAAGTTCCACCACGCCAGTGCTCTTCCTCACCCCAGGACCACCCCTCAGAACTGTGACCAAGATCCAAGCACGGGTAAAGCAAGAGATTCCTGCCTCAGCACTGGCAAAGAGATCCTTGCAATCCTCCTCTGATCAGCCACTTGATTCCCCCTCAGTCTGTGGGCCAGAAGCTCAGGAGGCATCTGCTATCCTGGGGGCAACTGAGACCTAGCTTCTGCTCTCACCGCAGTCACAGACTTTTCCCACTGTCCTTCTAAGTTGTCTTTGGAGTTCGTAAGTTAAGAAGTCTGGAAACAGCCACAGCTGTCTGCAATTCAGTCATCTTGAGACCTGCTCCAGGTTCGCTGTGGCCTGTGCTCCCACACCAAACTGCACTCCTCTCCCTGCCTGTTGTGATATACCTTTCTGATCAGCCACCCAGGTTGTCTTTGGCTGGAAATTTGTTTTACTCTGGTTTTTTTGTGGATTCTGCTGCTTTAGAATTTGTTTAGAGCCATTTTTTATGGGTATTTGGAGGGGTTTGAGGGAGTGATCAAGCAATTCACTGCTTTCCCTCTGCCATCTTGGCTCCGCCCCCACTAAGAGACCCTAATAGTTCAGTTCCACTTAACCATTTAATATGAATTAACTTTGATAAAGGGATATGTACTTGCCCATTAGCAAGAAGAAAAGCACAAATATTCTCCCCAATGCCTCAAAGACATACTCTCCCTGATACAACCTTATTCTCTAGAGGAATAAGTTCAAAACTTAATTCACTTCCTACACAGCATTTGCCCCACCGAGTTCATAACCAAAAGTTGTTATCATTGCCAAATGAGTTCTTATTTAGAGTTTTGCTCTTATGTTCTTATGAGAATGTTTGGAAATACATTCCCAAAAGTACTCATGGTATGAACGATAGGCAAGTTGCCATACTCAGCTTTAATTCCAATTCCCAGAATTCTGTGTAGCTCCCTGTCCCTACCTCAAGGGTCAAAGCCTTCATGCCCTGCACCTAGAATGAGAATGAATGAACAAAAATGAGAATTATTTAGGTCCATTTCTTAGGATCATTTGGCCTTAGAGAGGGAAGAAGTTCCTAAGGCTTTTACACTGTAAGTTACTGAGCTTTACTAGATACAAATGGAAAGACTAGAATCAGTCAGAGGTACAGTCCTTTTTGAAGACTCCAACAGTTCCTGCCAAATAGATGATCAAAAACATCTCCTCCCAACCACATAATTAGCCAACCAGAAGTAGTTATACAATGTTCACACATAGTCCTCACTCTCTCCAAAGCACCCCTCCTCTCTTCCTTTAAAAAAGTAGGAGGTTTACAAGTGTTGTGTATTACACATTTTAAATTTTGTTTTAATTTAATGATCAGTTAAGTTGATTTTTCTTTCTTTTCTTTTCTTTTTTTCCTTTAGTCTTTCAAAAGTACTATTTACTGTAATGGGATTGTTCTGGGAAAGAGAGAAGAAAGGAAAAGATACTTGGGGAAGATATGATATATGAAAGACATGAATATATATGATAAAAAGACTCAATAAAAAAGTCTTAGAAAGAAGAAACTTTAATGAATGAGCTTGATCCCAAAGAAAAGATAAGAGAAAGCACCTTGCCTCTGTTTCATTGCTGAGGTGGGTGCTATGGATATATAATATTGCATGTAATGTCAGTCTTTTTCAATATATTAATTTGTTTAGCTGAATTGTGGTTCCCTTTTATTCCTTTCTCATACAGAATTATTCTCTGGAAGGAGGAAGGGGAAGACTATATTGGGAAATGAAAGCAATATAAATAAAATATTAAACATTTAAATATTAATTGAAAAGAGAAAAATTATAAACAAATTTGGTATACAATTAAAAAGCATCATGTTAACTGACCAATTTCCCTAAACAGGGATAAAAGTAGAAATTTTTTAAAAAAGAGATTAGTATAATTTCAAAAAAGATGATTGATTAAAAAAAAAACCTTGAGCCAATTTTCCCCCAAAATTTCAATAAAATAGACAAACCATTAGCTAATATGCTATAAAAATAGAGAAGGCATTCAAATGAACAAAATAAAAATCCAGAAGAAGGAATTCACAATGAATGAAGAAAATAAAGGAAATAGTAGAGAACAAAGTAATAAGGGGACAGAGGGATTTAACATATGGCTTCAAGCATTTGAAAGGCCACCACCTAGAACAGACTTTAGACTTGTTCAGTCTGGCCCCTGAGGTAAAAAATAAGAGCATTAATTAGCTGTTAAAGAAATAAATGTAGTCTTACTGTCCAGAAAAGCTTTCTCACAATGAGAGAGGTCTCAAAGTCAGATGAGCTGCTTTTGAAGATAATGGAGTCCCCCCTCAGTTCTAGGCCTTCAAGAAAAGACTAAGAGGCCATTTTTAGGGTTGAATGGGGATTTTTGTTCAGATGGTCTATTAGGCTCCTTTCAGCTCTATTAACAATGACATAAACAAAAAAAATGTACAAAAAGTAACAAAGATGTAACTGTGTGTCTGTGAAATATGTTGTATGTGTGCATGTGTGTGTGTGTGTGCGTGTGTGCATGCGCGTCTGTATATTTTTGATATGTCCAAGAAGTTCTGCTGAACTACTTACTGAACTAGTATAGGAAAGGAAAGGTTCTCATTCACTCCCCTCTGTTCCCTAACCCTTGCAAATTTGTTCATCTCCAATCTTTTTCAGCTATTCCCCTATTTCCTCTACCAGGGTCTACACCCTACTTTGTGTCTGTGTGGAGAACAATGCAATGAAGACCTGTGGGACCGCCACACAAAATTGGGTTCCCACTAAATATATGGGGAGAAGAGAAGAAGAATTTATTAAGTCTCTACTATATGCCACACACTGTGCTAAACACTTTATATCTTATTTGATCCTCACAACAACCTTGTAAGAAAGATGGTATTATGATCCCCATTTTATAGTTGAGGAAACTGAGGTACAGAAAGGTTAAGTGACTTACAAATTATGGACACACATACACACATTTTGTTTTTGCTTTGGGAAGTTTTTAATTTATAACAATTAATAAATATCTCTCAAATACATCCCGGGAGCCCCAGCTGGGGAAAGTTACTCCTCCTGTGACAGTTTAGACTAGGGGTGGGGGAACCTGTGGCCTTGAGGCCACATTTGGCCTTCTAGACCCTTGGGTGGCACCTTTTAACTGAGTTCAAGTTGTACAGAACAAATCATTTTATTAAAAGGACTTGTTCTGTGAAGTTTGGATTCAGTCAAAGGCCCACACTTGAGGGCCTAGAGGGCCACATGTGGTCTCCAGGCCACAGGTTCCCCACCCTTGTTTTAGACAAAGGTGCTCTCTGCCCCTACATTTTGTGTCCATATTTTTTGCCCAATCAATGACCCCTTTCTCTCTGGTTTTCCTTTTAAAATAATGAAATATACATATCAAGATCTACCATGAGCAATCAAATTTTATCCAGCCAGAATCTGTAGTAATAGAAAATAAACAATTTTTACATCACAGATAAACTTCATCCAGGACTGAGGTGCAGCATGAATGGGTGAGCAGCAGCAACAGGCAAAATTATACCTCTCTCAAAGGGACAATCGGGCTACTCAAAATCCACTCTGAGGCCTGCCTCTACTTAATTGGCCTCAGGCTTCCCCATTGTACGTGATGGGCGTTAGTTACTTCTGCCCCTAACATCTTGTTTCTAGACCCTCATCTTCTACTACAGGTTCCATTTCTTATCTCTTGCTCAAATTCACAACTGAAAGCCTAAACCAAAGTCCTGGGATCCTCTAGAGGTACTCATTGTAAACCTCTCTGCTTGTTCAGCTTTCACAGTCTAAGAGAATTCACCCCAAGGCAATGGGAAAACAATCTCTTTCTTTCCTTCTTTCTTTCTTTCTTTCTTTCTTTCTTTCTTTCTTTCTTTCTTTC
>NW_020953186.1:0-12405 GCF_900497805.2 Vombatus ursinus | reverse complement strand
ATTTCTAAAATATATAGAGAACTGAGTCAAATTTATAAGAATATAAGTCACTCATCAATTGATACATGATTCAAGGATCTGAACAGGTAATTTTCAGGTGAAGAAACTGAAGATATCTATAGTCATATAAAAATCTAAATTACTATTGATTAGAGAAATGCAAATTAAACAAATCTTAGGTATCACTTCACACCTATCAGATTGGTCAATATGACAGAAAGGGAAAATGACAAATGTTGGAGGGGATGTGGAAAAATTGGGACAGTAAAGCACCCTGGGTGGAGCTATAAGCTAATTCAACCATTTTAGAGAGCAATTTGAAACTATGCCCAAAGGACTATAAAACAGTGCATACTCTTCGTCTCAAAAAATGCTAGGCCTGTATCCCAAAGAGACTAAAAAAAGAAAGAAAGAAAGAATGTACAAAAATGTTCAAAAATATTTACAAAAGCTTTTTTGTGGTGGCAAAAAAATGGAAATTGAGATGTCCATCAACTGGAGAACGGTTGAACAAGTTGTAGTATATGATTGTGATGGAACACTACTGTGCTATAAGAAATGATGAGCAGGTTGACTTCAGAAAAAAAAAAAAAACTGGAAAGACTTACATGAACTGATGCAAAGTGAAATGAGCAGGACCAGGAGAAGAATGTTCACAGTGACAGCAATATTGTACTACGATCAGCTATGAATGACAGCTATTGTCAGCAATATAATGATCCAAGACAGTTCTGATGAACTGATGGAGTTTGAATGCAGATTAAAACAAACTTTCTTAAAAATTTCTTTACTTTATTGCTGTTTTCTTTTTTTTCTGTGTTTTCTACCACAGCATGACAAATATATTTTGTATGACTCCATATGTATAACCTATACCAAATTGCTTCTCAGTGAGGGGGGATGGGAAGGAGGGAGGAAGAGAGTTGGGAACTCAAAAGATTTAAAAATGAATGTTAAAATTGATTTTACATGTAATTGGTAAAAATAAAATATTAAATATTGATACATATACATGCAAATATGTATATATGTGTATTGTACAAATACATATATGCACACACATAAACATATATAGGTATATTTATATAGTGCTTGGGGGACCAAGGTGTGGTATTTCTGGGAGGTACCTTGCTATCCAACACATAGGGGAAGTGAAACTTTTGCTATATGTTTATAGTGAACATATATTTATTTGGAAGAAAAGAAATCCTCTAGCTTGCAATTGTGCATTCTTAAATGAGGATGAGGGAATATCCTTATTTAGGTCCTGTGAAAGAAGAGGGCAGACTCTCCATAGAGATTAAGATGGCAAAGGTTTGGTATCATTGCTCTAACATGATCCTCATGGAGTGAGAAGTTTGGGTGAATAATACATGTGGGTAGCAGTATTGGGAAAGACTAGGTAATGGAGATCTCAGGACAGATTATATTCAAGAGGTTTATAATCTCTTAGCCACTTTACTATAGATGGTCCTAACATAGGATGAGCAATTGTCTGTGCTGGAAGTATTATTATCTATGCTATATCTCCAGCGTTCCTAGTGCTACTCTGGCTTTTTAGCTTATCATCTTGCATTTGGAGTCTCACTATGAAATACAAAGATATGACATCACCCACCATGTAGACCAGATCACTGAGACCTAAGTCTTGGTACTTCTGAATAGAGGAATAAAGATTATGATTTCTGACTTTTATCCTCCTCTACATTTTTTTTTTCTTTTTCTTCTTCTTTTCACTTCTTTCCACAGGTCTATGCCATGAAAATTGTCCTGTAAAAGCCGTAAGATCATTTGGATAATGGTGGAAGGTCCCCTAGAAGATCCAAAGCATCTTACCACCATGGGCATGACATGTGATAGAAACCAGGGTTTCCAATATTTATTTCCCTACAACAGAGAATATTTTTTCCCTGAAAACTGTCCCCAGTACATGATTGGTCCCTGCCTCTCTGGCCACTTAAGGGAATCAAAATTCCCTCCCCTACACAGTCAAAGACCCCTGACTTGGTGGATATCTGAAAACCATTAGAGTCAGTACTCCCTGCCTTGCTGAAGAGACATGTTTCAATATGGAGACAAGAAGGAGTGCATCTGAAGAAACTAAATGCCACTGTATTGTGTCACAGTATTGCTGCATATCCTTACTATTGTTTGAGCTAAGTTAACTTCCTTTAAAAAAAAAACTCTTCAATGACTTAAAAATGCCTCATTTTTTCCTCAAATAAAATCTCAACTGACAGTGTGCTGGCATTAGTCTGGTACCTAACAAAGAAAAATGAGATTTCCAATTGAGATGTCAATATGAAAGGTCCTAGAGAGTGTCCCAGCTGTCCTAAAAATACCCAACAAAATATTTAAAGGGCAGCAGATATAACAGTGATGGAGAATACCATCAAAAACAATAGTGTACTTCTCCATCTGATCCATGGCTGTACAATATGACCAAAATTCTATAAATATTTGGAGGTGGGATGTGTTCAGGGAGACAGAAGCCAATGAGTTCTTGGTAAACATGGTCTGATATCTATAGAAAATTTGAGTGGAGACATGCCAGGGTAGCCTGAGGTCCACCAAATCTTTTGTAAATAGGAATTGAAACCTGAAACAGTTTTGAGCAAGGAACTGCCAAGAGGCATGGAGGCAGTGAGTCATGTAAATGGGTTCTGAAGCCAGCTGAATTTTCACTCTGGCCTATTGGAACAAAAGCAAGAACAGACTTAGACCACAATAGGTAACTGTACAGACATAAAGGGTTAGGTAGTTTACATGTTGGAATATTTGTAGCCATAGAAAGAGAAAGTTTAAGCTCAGTAATTGGGTATTTGTGCCAAATTACATTGCAGGAAGAGGTGTGAGACCAAAGTAATTTCCAAGATTGGATTGGTGGCCTCTCAGGAACATAGCAATGAATAGAACTAGACAATGATTTGGGATTATGCAAGGGGAAGGAGAAAAAGATGAGGTAAAGTAAATCAGAGGTAGCTAGGTGGTACAATGGATAGTACATGGGGGCTGGAGTCAGGAAGACCCTTCTTCATAAGTTCAAATCTGACCTCAGACACTTACTAGCTGTGTGACCCTGGACAAATCACTTAACCCTATTTACCTCAATTTTCTCATCTGTAAAAGGAAAAGGAAATGGCAAACCATTCCAGTATCTTTGCCAAGAAAATTCCAAATGCAGTCACAAAGAGTAGGACATGAACAACAACAGTAAAAGTAAACCAACACCTCTATTGAGGTACCAGGAGAAAAAGACAGTACCCAGGGATTATGGCAGAAGGTATAGCCTAGCTGCAGTAACCAAATTGAAAATGTCAGAGGCAATGACAGCAACATCAAAACTGCAAAGGGAGTAGCACAAAACAGGGCTAGTCCACACCATCCAGAAGAGCAGAAGAGAGTAGAATCTGGCACCAGAACATTTTCTAAGAATTGTGTTTGTAGATATGATTAAACAAAAACAAAACAAAAAAAAAAACCAAACTCCAAGTTGGATTAAGAGAAACCCAAGTGGTAAATGCAGAAGTAGGGAGTTACTAAACAAATACAAATAGGGAATTTGGGAAGGCAGAGTATAAGAACGTATTAGCACAAAATCAAAGAGTAGCCAGAAGAAATAAGAGGTAAGAAATTAAGTTAATCTTAAGGAGAGGAAGCAGAAAAAGAATCAATAGCTTAGACCCAAAGGTTAAAACACACACACACACACACACACACACACACACACACACACACATATATATATACATATATATATATATACATACATACATACATACATACAAACATAGGGATTTATAGGCTAGATTTCTTTTTTAAGGACCATGCCTTAAACCTAAATCATTTTGACTCTCACTGATTGGCCAACAACAGGTCCCAGTCCAAGCCTACCTTGGTTACTTTTTGGGTTCTGATGGCTCAGAGTGAATGTAAATAATAATTGTTTCTGTTTTGGCCAGAAACTCTAAGGATCTTTCCATCCCAAATTGATTTTTTTTCACTAGGTAAAAGAAGTCATTTTTTGCCTCATTTGTTACCTAGCCTTAGTCACTGAATGGGCATTGCCTTGGACAGCCTGAGACCTGGGAAAGACCTAAGCTTAAAAAGGCCAAGGTCTCCCACTGCATCCAGGGTCATCTCCAGTTTTCTTGATCTATATCTTGTCACTGGACCCAGATGACTCAGGAGGAGAGAGTGAGGCTGGTGATATTGCACAGCCCTGTCTCGTTGAAATCGAATTCACTTGCAAGTCATGGCATTATCTTCCCAATGTCATGGTCTTCTTCCAGAATGAAGGACAAAGCTACGATTATATTTACACATATGTGCATATATTCATGCATGTATCCTCTAGTTTCTAATTCTTTGCTAAAAGAATAAGTGCTACTATAACTAATTTTGTATATTTGGGTTCTTTCCTTTTTTTTTTTTTGTTCTTTTGGGTATATACCTAGTATTGGGCTGTCTCATTCTTCATAGCCCACTGGGTGTACCAAAACTTTGCTGAAAACCTAGGCCTATCTCCATCCAGAAAACAAAAAACAAGAACAGCTCAATTATTTTTCTGAGAAAATCAATGAGTTCCTTAACACTCTACTTTGAATACTCTTGGATATTCCCATAAGTATTTCATACTCAATTTGTCCAAAAGAGAACTCATAGCATTTTTAAGAGGGCAGTATGGTCAGGAATCAGATTGCACAAGGTGTTCAGAAGTGAGAGGGTGGTAGAAATCTAGAAACACTTATATGAATAGATGTAGAGTGAAGTAAGCAGAATTAAGAGAATAGTTTGTATGATGGCTCCAGGATTGTCAAGAAAAATAGCTCTGAAAGACTTAAGAAAACTGATCAATGAAATGATTTATGCCTCTAGAGAAGTTAGAGGCTATAAACTAGAGATGTAAAAATAGATTTAAATTTGGGGGGCAGGGTCAGTATGTGTATTGGTTTTATTTGACTGTGTTTATTTGTCACAAGGGAAGAACTTTCTCCTTCCTCATGTCAACTTCCTAGCTTCCAAGAATTCCATCAAATTTCAGTTAAAGTATAACCTTCTACGGGAAACCTTTCCCAGTCCCCCTTAATGCTAGTGCCTTCTCTCTGAAGTTATCATCTCCTTATCCTATATATATATATATATATATATATATATACACACACACACATACACACAGACACACACACACACACATATATATATATACTTTGTTTGTACATAGCTTTACGCATGCTCTGTCCCTCATTATACTTTAAGCTCTTTCAGTTCAGAATTTATTTATTTATATTGTCTTTGTGTCCTCAGCTCCTAGTACAGAACTTGGCCCATAGCAAGCAGACCCTTAATAAATGCTTGTTTACTTGACTACTTTTTTTATCCAATTTAGGAGGAGTAAGGAAGGGAAAGAGGGGATAATAAGAATATTGTCAGAAAAAAGGAGGGGTAGAAATGAAGGTGTAACATATACATTCTGTCTACACTCTCTCGGGTCTAGGATTGTCACATATCCCCTAAGTGTTCTAGAGTATGGCAAGGGCATGGAGATGTCTCTCTTCTCTACTACTATGATTCAATCACCTCCCAGCTATATTTTCCCATTTGTAAGACAGCCAATTACTTAATTAATAAATTTATTTATTTTTAATTTCAACATTTACTTCCACAAGATTTTGAGTTCCAAATTTTCACCCGATCAAAGCCCCTCCCCCCACCCCAAGATGGCATGCATTCTAAATACCCCTTTCCCTAGTCTGCCTTCCCTTCTATTTCTTCCCCAATTCTCTTATCCCCTTTCCCTTCTATTATCCTGTAGGGCAGGATGGATTTCTATATCCCATTTCCTGTATTTCTTATTTCCCAGTTGCATGTGAAAACATTTTTTTTAAACATGTGTTTTTAAAACTTTGGGTTCCAAATTTTCTCCCTTCCTCCCTCCCCACCCACCCTCATTGAAAAGGCAAGCAATTTAATATAGGCTATACATATGCAGTTATGCAAAACACTTCCATAGTAGACATGCTGTGAAAAACTAACTCTATTTCCCTTAATCCTATCCTACCCCGCCATTTATTCTAGTCTCTCTTTTGACCCTGTCCCTCCTCAGAAGTATTTGCTTCTGATTATCCCCTTTCCCAATCTACCTTCCTCTCTATCATCTCCCTACTCTCTTGTCCCCTTACCCTTCTATTTTCCTGTAGGGTAAGATGGATTTCCATACCCAATTGAGTGTGTATGTTATTCCCTCCTTAAGTCAAACTGTATGAGAATGAGATTCACTCATTCCCTCTCACCTTCCCCCATTTCCTCTCCACTCTAAGAGCCTTTTCTGGTTTTTTTTTTTTGTCTTTTTTTTGTGAGATAATTTACCCCGTTCTACCTCTCCTTTTCTCCTTCTCCTAGTATAATCCTGTAGAGGGCCAGCTCTGATCAGTCCAGAAAAGGGTTAAAGAATTCAGGCTGGAATTTAACTCCTGCCTGTTCTTACCTTTAAGGGCTCACTTAATCATGATGTTGGCTCACCAGTCTCCTATTCATTAAGGGGCTCCTGGAACTGCCCGACCATGACACCATAATAGTCTGGCATGAGGGATACATGTGGCAAACTAGGGAGGACTAGTCACATACTTTGAGATAAGAACCTGAGACAGCCCTGAGAATGATTAATTGACTGTTAATCTCTATCTTGTAACCATTTGTTTAAAATGGTGTAATCCTTTTTTCTTGACACTTTTATTGTATGCTCCTTTGACGTATGTCCTGAAAGCATTTTTTTACTGAGCTCTGAGCCTTGAAAGTTACCAGTAATAGTTACAGAATATGCATAGTTTTCCCACACAAGGGATCCTTTGTTGCTCCAAACTTTTTCCTATATATGCTGTGACCCTCAGATAAATAAACGGTTCAGTGCTGGCTGACCTGCCTAGCCCATGTTTCTTCATTTCACTCTCTCTTGTCAGGTGTGACTCTTAGTTGCTGGCAACATAATCCTCTCTCACTCCTTAATTTTATTCTCCAGATATGACCCTTTCATCTTCAACTCACCCTGTGCCCTCTATCAATCTATCTATCTATCTATATACATACATATATTTTTTTTCCCTCCAACTACCCTAATACTGACAAAGGTCTCATGAGTTACAAATATCATCTTTCCATGCAGGAATGTAAACAGTTCAACCTTAATATGTCTCTTATGATGTCTCTTTCCTGTTTACCTCTTCATGTTCCACTTGAGGCTTGTATTGGAAAGTCAAATTTTCTATTCAGCTCTGGTCTTTTCATCAAGAATGCTTGAAAGTCCTCTATTTCACTGAATGACCATTTTTACCCCTGAAGAATTATACTCAGTTTTGCTGGGTAGGTGATTCTTGGTTGTAGTCCCATCTCCTTTGCCCTCCAGAATATTATATTCCATGCCCTGCAGTCTCTTAGTGTAGAAGCTGGTAAATCTTGTGTTATCCTGATTGTGTTTCCACAATACTTGAATTGTTTCTTTCTGGCTGTTTGTAATATTTTCTCCTTGACCTGGGAACTCTGGAATTTGGCTAAAATATTTCTAGGAGTTTTCCTTTGGGGATCTCTTTCAGGAGGAGATCGGTGGATTCTTTCCATTTCTATTTTGCTCTCTGGTTCTAAAATATCAGGGCAGTTTTCCTTGATCATTTCTTGAAAGATGATGTCAAGGCTCTTTTTTTGATCATGGCTTTCAGATAATCCAATAATTTTTAAATTCTCTCTCCTGTATCTATTTTCCAGGTCAGTTGTTTTTCCAATGAAATATTTCACATTGTTTTCTAATTTTTCATTGTTTTGGATTTGCTTTACAGTGACTTGATTTCTCATGAAGTCACTAGCTTCCAATTGTTCTATTCTAATTTTTAATGAAGTATTTTCTTCAGTAAGTTTTTAGACTTCCTTTTCCATTTGGCCAATTTTGATTTTTAGGGCATTCTTCTCCTCATTGACTTTTTGGACCTCTTTTGCCATTTGGGTTAGGCTATTTTTTAAGGTGTTATTTTCTTCAGTATTTTTTTGGGTCTCCTTTGGCAAGCTGTTGACTTGTTTTTCATGATTTTCTTGCATCACTCTCATTTCTCTTTCCAGTTTTTCTTCTACTTCTCTTACTTGCTTCTCAAAATCTCTTTTGAGCTCTTTCAAGGCCTGGGACTGATTTATATTTTTCTTGGAGGCTTTGGATGTAGGAGCTTTGACTGTGTTGTTTTCCTCTGGTTGTATTTTTTGATCTTATTTGTCACCAAAGTAAGATAAATAGTCTGACTCTTTTTGTGTTGCTTGCTCATGATCCCAACCAATTACTTGAGTTTTAAACTCTTTGTTAAGGTAAAAGTCTGCTTCCAATGTGGAGGATGTACTGTCCTAAGCTTCAGGAGTTTGTACAGCTATTTTCAGAGATACTTCTAGGGACCTGAAAATTTTCAGTTCTTCCAACGTGGTATGATAAGGGGCGAGGTATTTCCTCTCCACTGCCACAGCAAGTTCCACCACGCCAGTGCTCTTCCTCACCCCAGGACCACCCCTCAGAACTGTGACCAAGATCCAAGCACGGGTAAAGCAAGAGATTCCTGCCTCAGCACTGGCAAAGAGATCCTTGCAATCCTCCTCTGATCAGCCACTTGATTCCCCCTCAGTCTGTGGGCCAGAAGCTCAGGAGGCATCTGCTATCCTGGGGGCAACTGAGACCTAGCTTCTGCTCTCACCGCAGTCACAGACTTTTCCCACTGTCCTTCTAAGTTGTCTTTGGAGTTCGTAAGTTAAGAAGTCTGGAAACAGCCACAGCTGTCTGCAATTCAGTCATCTTGAGACCTGCTCCAGGTTCGCTGTGGCCTGTGCTCCCACACCAAACTGCACTCCTCTCCCTGCCTGTTGTGATATACCTTTCTGATCAGCCACCCAGGTTGTCTTTGGCTGGAAATTTGTTTTACTCTGGTTTTTTTGTGGATTCTGCTGCTTTAGAATTTGTTTAGAGCCATTTTTTATGGGTATTTGGAGGGGTTTGAGGGAGTGATCAAGCAATTCACTGCTTTCCCTCTGCCATCTTGGCTCCGCCCCCACTAAGAGACCCTAATAGTTCAGTTCCACTTAACCATTTAATATGAATTAACTTTGATAAAGGGATATGTACTTGCCCATTAGCAAGAAGAAAAGCACAAATATTCTCCCCAATGCCTCAAAGACATACTCTCCCTGATACAACCTTATTCTCTAGAGGAATAAGTTCAAAACTTAATTCACTTCCTACACAGCATTTGCCCCACCGAGTTCATAACCAAAAGTTGTTATCATTGCCAAATGAGTTCTTATTTAGAGTTTTGCTCTTATGTTCTTATGAGAATGTTTGGAAATACATTCCCAAAAGTACTCATGGTATGAACGATAGGCAAGTTGCCATACTCAGCTTTAATTCCAATTCCCAGAATTCTGTGTAGCTCCCTGTCCCTACCTCAAGGGTCAAAGCCTTCATGCCCTGCACCTAGAATGAGAATGAATGAACAAAAATGAGAATTATTTAGGTCCATTTCTTAGGATCATTTGGCCTTAGAGAGGGAAGAAGTTCCTAAGGCTTTTACACTGTAAGTTACTGAGCTTTACTAGATACAAATGGAAAGACTAGAATCAGTCAGAGGTACAGTCCTTTTTGAAGACTCCAACAGTTCCTGCCAAATAGATGATCAAAAACATCTCCTCCCAACCACATAATTAGCCAACCAGAAGTAGTTATACAATGTTCACACATAGTCCTCACTCTCTCCAAAGCACCCCTCCTCTCTTCCTTTAAAAAAGTAGGAGGTTTACAAGTGTTGTGTATTACACATTTTAAATTTTGTTTTAATTTAATGATCAGTTAAGTTGATTTTTCTTTCTTTTCTTTTCTTTTTTTCCTTTAGTCTTTCAAAAGTACTATTTACTGTAATGGGATTGTTCTGGGAAAGAGAGAAGAAAGGAAAAGATACTTGGGGAAGATATGATATATGAAAGACATGAATATATATGATAAAAAGACTCAATAAAAAAGTCTTAGAAAGAAGAAACTTTAATGAATGAGCTTGATCCCAAAGAAAAGATAAGAGAAAGCACCTTGCCTCTGTTTCATTGCTGAGGTGGGTGCTATGGATATATAATATTGCATGTAATGTCAGTCTTTTTCAATATATTAATTTGTTTAGCTGAATTGTGGTTCCCTTTTATTCCTTTCTCATACAGAATTATTCTCTGGAAGGAGGAAGGGGAAGACTATATTGGGAAATGAAAGCAATATAAATAAAATATTAAACATTTAAATATTAATTGAAAAGAGAAAAATTATAAACAAATTTGGTATACAATTAAAAAGCATCATGTTAACTGACCAATTTCCCTAAACAGGGATAAAAGTAGAAATTTTTTAAAAAAGAGATTAGTATAATTTCAAAAAAGATGATTGATTAAAAAAAAAACCTTGAGCCAATTTTCCCCCAAAATTTCAATAAAATAGACAAACCATTAGCTAATATGCTATAAAAATAGAGAAGGCATTCAAATGAACAAAATAAAAATCCAGAAGAAGGAATTCACAATGAATGAAGAAAATAAAGGAAATAGTAGAGAACAAAGTAATAAGGGGACAGAGGGATTTAACATATGGCTTCAAGCATTTGAAAGGCCACCACCTAGAACAGACTTTAGACTTGTTCAGTCTGGCCCCTGAGGTAAAAAATAAGAGCATTAATTAGCTGTTAAAGAAATAAATGTAGTCTTACTGTCCAGAAAAGCTTTCTCACAATGAGAGAGGTCTCAAAGTCAGATGAGCTGCTTTTGAAGATAATGGAGTCCCCCCTCAGTTCTAGGCCTTCAAGAAAAGACTAAGAGGCCATTTTTAGGGTTGAATGGGGATTTTTGTTCAGATGGTCTATTAGGCTCCTTTCAGCTCTATTAACAATGACATAAACAAAAAAAATGTACAAAAAGTAACAAAGATGTAACTGTGTGTCTGTGAAATATGTTGTATGTGTGCATGTGTGTGTGTGTGTGCGTGTGTGCATGCGCGTCTGTATATTTTTGATATGTCCAAGAAGTTCTGCTGAACTACTTACTGAACTAGTATAGGAAAGGAAAGGTTCTCATTCACTCCCCTCTGTTCCCTAACCCTTGCAAATTTGTTCATCTCCAATCTTTTTCAGCTATTCCCCTATTTCCTCTACCAGGGTCTACACCCTACTTTGTGTCTGTGTGGAGAACAATGCAATGAAGACCTGTGGGACCGCCACACAAAATTGGGTTCCCACTAAATATATGGGGAGAAGAGAAGAAGAATTTATTAAGTCTCTACTATATGCCACACACTGTGCTAAACACTTTATATCTTATTTGATCCTCACAACAACCTTGTAAGAAAGATGGTATTATGATCCCCATTTTATAGTTGAGGAAACTGAGGTACAGAAAGGTTAAGTGACTTACAAATTATGGACACACATACACACATTTTGTTTTTGCTTTGGGAAGTTTTTAATTTATAACAATTAATAAATATCTCTCAAATACATCCCGGGAGCCCCAGCTGGGGAAAGTTACTCCTCCTGTGACAGTTTAGACTAGGGGTGGGGGAACCTGTGGCCTTGAGGCCACATTTGGCCTTCTAGACCCTTGGGTGGCACCTTTTAACTGAGTTCAAGTTGTACAGAACAAATCATTTTATTAAAAGGACTTGTTCTGTGAAGTTTGGATTCAGTCAAAGGCCCACACTTGAGGGCCTAGAGGGCCACATGTGGTCTCCAGGCCACAGGTTCCCCACCCTTGTTTTAGACAAAGGTGCTCTCTGCCCCTACATTTTGTGTCCATATTTTTTGCCCAATCAATGACCCCTTTCTCTCTGGTTTTCCTTTTAAAATAATGAAATATACATATCAAGATCTACCATGAGCAATCAAATTTTATCCAGCCAGAATCTGTAGTAATAGAAAATAAACAATTTTTACATCACAGATAAACTTCATCCAGGACTGAGGTGCAGCATGAATGGGTGAGCAGCAGCAACAGGCAAAATTATACCTCTCTCAAAGGGACAATCGGGCTACTCAAAATCCACTCTGAGGCCTGCCTCTACTTAATTGGCCTCAGGCTTCCCCATTGTACGTGATGGGCGTTAGTTACTTCTGCCCCTAACATCTTGTTTCTAGACCCTCATCTTCTACTACAGGTTCCATTTCTTATCTCTTGCTCAAATTCACAACTGAAAGCCTAAACCAAAGTCCTGGGATCCTCTAGAGCTACTCATTGTAAACCTCTCTGCTTGTTCAGCTTTCACAGCCTAAGAGAATTCACCCCAAGGCAACGGGAAAACAATCTCTTTCTTTCCTTCTTTCTTTCTTTCTTTCTTTCTTTCTTTCTTTCTTTCTTTCTTTC
>NW_020953185.1:0-16512 GCF_900497805.2 Vombatus ursinus | reverse complement strand
GTTGGGAAAATAGGCATCCTCTCTTGAGTCTGGATGATTTGGTTACTGTACCGTACCTGATCTGTAGTGGAGATACATACATCCATCTCTGATGCTATAGGTTTTTTAACCTTCATAAATGTATTCAGAAGAGAAAAATGCCTTTTGTGATAACAAAACCTATCACTTCTCTAATCTGTTAATTTGGAAGCTGTGACCCAGCTTCCAAATATTTAATAGTATAAGATGGTTGTCTGAAAGTAATGAGTATACTGTATCGCCAAAACTTGAGAGTTCAGGAAAGGATAGGCCAGTTTTGGCTAGGCATTTTCAATGAGAAGTGTTCCCCTCAAATAACAGAGGTAAAAATCCTCTTATCTTGGTTACTGAACTCATTAATAGACATTATCTTTATCATTTATATGGAGTAGTTGAAAAATTCTTGGATATGGAGTTAGAGACCTATGCTCAAATTCTTGTTTAGATATTCATTTCCTGTGTGACTTTGGACAAATCATTCAACTTTTCTAGGTGTCATTTTTGCGATTTGTAAAATAAAGGGGCCTGACAATGTCAGAGTGGAGAAGGTAGTGTATAGAAGAGATGTTATAAAGGTAAAATCAATAGGACTGGGCAACAGATTGGATATTGTTGGGGTGGACTGAGAGAGAGAGGAGTGTAGTATGACACCTAGGTTGTGGGTTCAGGAGCCTGGGAAGATGTCAGTGCCATTGATATTAAAAAAGAAGCTCAGAAGAGGGTAGGACCATGAACGGCTGGTGCATTTCAGGCTTGGCTGAGATATGGAGACTAAAACCAAAAAAAAAAAAAAATGGTCACATACATGCTTTCTCAAAATAAATTTATAAACTGTTGCTACCCAGTCATTTTTCAGACATATTGAACTCTTTATGAACTCATTTGGGACTTTCTTGGCAAAGACACTGGAATGGTTTAACATTTCCTTCTCTAGTTCATTTTATAGATGAGGAAACTGAGGCAAGCAGGGTTAAGTGACTTTCCAGGGTCACATAGCTGATAAGTGTCTGAGGCCAGATTTGAACTCAAGAGGATAAGACTTCTTGACTTCAGGCTTGGTACTCTATCAACTATGCTACCTAACTGCCTAAGTTCATAATCTGCAATTTTACAAATCCAAGTTGTATAATGAATATGATAATACCTTGAAATTTATATTCACATTTATATATCTGTACTGTAGATGTATAGCACTTATCTATATATCTGTTATCATTTGTTGAGTTAAACATAACCTTAAAACTCACCAAGAATGCCCCTCATATTAATTTCTTGGTGTTCTTTTGTTTATGTTATCTGGATTACCTCTCACTTAACCAAAATCATCGCTTTTCATTTGTTACAAAGAGACTGAAGGGAAATTATATCTATTCATTGCATTAAGAACTTAACTGAGTATAGGTCAAGCAGTAAATTAATAGAATGTAATATGAAAGAAAACATAGGTTATGCAACTGGGGAAATTTTAACGTAGGGCTAAGTTTACAAAAACATGAGCTTTTGGCTCCAAAAAATGCAAATAAGTATCCACTTTTTTTGTTTGTTTGTTTGTTTGTTTTAATTTTAATATGGCACTTTGAATGTGCATCTTCATTGACAATGAGAAAGTTGTTTTCCAAAGCATGTTTCCCTTGCTCTCTGGAAGCCATCTCTTTAAATACTGTTTTTTCATATCATTTCAAAGTCACTTGGAGTACAAATGCAGCTTAATGCCTCTTGCCTGTGGTGTCAGGCATGATTATCTGAGGAATCCATATGAAATATTTAATGGTAAGCAAATGAGCCAATTTTCAAAGTTACAAATCTTAGCAGCTTTTGAAAATTAAACTTGTAAGGAACAGTCTGTCAAAGGATATAGGTTCAATGAAGGAATTAAGAAAATAAATATTTACATTGGTCTATTCAATCTAATTATTCATGGTTCATCGTGGCAAAACTTAGATTATCTTAAAGACCCTGGGGCAGCATACTATCCCATTTTTTTTTGTTTTTTATAATTGGATCTTGTTGTTTTTTGCTGTCTTCTGTGTATTGGACTAATATTTCTCTTAAAACAAACCAAAAAACATTTTTTAAATAGCAATGATTCACTATTATGTATATTTCTGCAAAGATACCTGGGCTATCTCTCAGTTATCTCTCACTCTTGTTTTGTGAGCAGGTCATGATAATAATAATTTAAAAAAAACATTTTTAACATCCCCTAAAGCAAAATTGTTATTGTTATGAAATCATGAAGATAATTTGAGAAAATGAGTAATGACTTAAAGTAACTTTCACTGGAGAAAAATTTAATCATTCCCTGCAATATAACTGACTACTTCTACTAAAATTATAAAGAAGTTTCTCATAAATGCAGTCTTCTGGGATGTTGATGTTCTAGAAAGCACCTTCCTCTCTCCCCTACCCCTACCCCTACCTCTCATGCACAAGGTTATCCAAGCTGCAAATACATTTGTTCTTTTTCAGACTTTCAGCTATCACATTGTGCATCGAAATGTCATGTCACCCTTTACCAGTCCTCGGGCCATTGCTATCAGAATATGTGGCAAGGCTCTCCTGAATGATACTAATAAGTCTCTCTTCAAAGAGCTGCAGTATTTCCCCATAGGCTTCCTCTTAGTTGTAACAATTGGTCACACTACATTTTTTGCATGCTCATAGAGTCAGTGACAAGCAATAGAGTATTGTAAAACCACCTGTCTTCTCATTTTTCTTTCCTACCCTTTCCAACATCTTCTCCAGGCTTAAAATTCCCCTCAGTTTCAAAATGGGGTCTGACAGATCCTAGTATACTACCTTGGGAGCCTCTCTCTCTGATGTGGGGGTCCTGGAAAAGCTGCTCCAGGGTCAAAGCATTTTGTGGGTCTGCATCTATTAGGTGTGCCCAAGCAAATGTCCATATTTATGTTTACTAGACAGTACAATTAGTTCAAAATGAGGTCATTTAATAAATAGCAGAATAAGAAAAATATCAAAAAATATTTCACCTATAAGCATAAGCCACTATTTTTCCATCGAGGTTGTTTCTTTTGCCTTTCTTTGTGTTCCGAGTATTTAGCACAGTGCCTGGCACTTAGCAGGTGTTTTAAAATGTTTATTGACTGACTATGGGAAAATATATCCCAGGTTAATTGGAAAATACCACACTACTCTTTTCTTTCTCCTTTTCTGTGGCATCAATGTCACTTCATCCATAACCACTGCCACTCTAAAAACATCTTTCCTTATAATAAAGTACAACCACACTCATTGGTCATTTCTGAAAATGTATGTGTCATTCAGCACCTCTAGTCCACTACTTCTCTATCAAGATGTGGAAATCACAATTCATTATTAGTTTTCACAAGTTGTGCTTCGTCATTGCATTGATCATAGCTATTAAGCTATTAAGTGTTTCACAATTGTTTTCCTTTATGGTGGCATAGCCATTACATGTATCTCAATTCTGTGCCTTCCTTTTATTCATTGTTTCCTATTTATTCTGTATACTTGTTTGCATATTGTCTCCCCGATTAGGTTGTTAGTCTCACAAGGGTAAGGATTGTCTTTTTCTTTTCTTTGTGTCTCCAGCACTTAGCAAGGTGCCTGGCATGTAGTAAGTGCTTAATAAATGCCTATTAATTGACATTATGTATGTATACACACACACATATGTAAAAGAGAGTAAGATGTATGAGAGAGAGAGAGAGAGAGAGAGAGAGAGAGAGAGAGAGAGAGACAGATGTTCCCTGCTTCTAATTACTTCACTCTGGATCAGTTTATACAGATTCTTGAAAGTTTCTGTGAATGCATCCATTTTGCCATGTCTTATAATATCACATTATTCATACACATTAATTTGTTCAACCATTTCTTAAATGACAGGAGCCAATTTTGTTTTGAATTCCTTGTTACAACAAAAAGTCCTGAAAAAGATTATAAATACATGCACACATACATTACATACATATAGATTCCCTTTGGGTCATTTCTCTCTTTGATATATTTGAAGTATATGTTTTAAAGTGGTATTAATGTTAGGTCAAAGAGTACAGTTTAGTGAGGACTCCCATAAATTCCTTACTAGAATGACTGGGTCAGTCCATCCTCACCTCCTTAGGAAGTTTGTCCTTCTATAGCCACTGTAAAAATTATAATTTTGTGCATTTTTTTTTATTTTTAGCAATATGATGAAAATGAAGTGAAAACAAAGTGTTTTTTAATTCATTTATTCTCTTATCAGACTAGTTTGAGCACTTTTTCATCTTTTTATTTAGAACTTTCTTCTTTTGAGAACTGTTTTCATATCCTTTTAACATTTACAAAATTTCTTAATAGGGAATGGCTGTTTTTCTCATATATTTGAAACAATTTCCTATAGATCTTCTATCCCCAGACTTATTCAGAGAAGTCTGCTCTATAGATTTTTCCAAGTTAACTATTTTCTTTCTAATTCTGAACTCAGGAAGAAAAGCCAAAGACATTTGGAGACTTTGGGGTTCTCTCTCTCTCTCTCTCTCTCTCTCTCTGGCAGCAGCAAGTGCAGAGGACTCCCCCAAGAAAGCTCCACAGTTGTAAACCCACAGCATGAAGCTGTTGGGGAGAAATGCAGGGAGTGATATAGGTATAGGAGTGAAAAGGGTGAGAGTGGCTCTGATCAGGACGCCCAGGGTTCTGAGGACCGTAACATCCTTTCCTGAGATGTCATGGAGAGTGGTGCTGGTTTCTGGTCTTAGAGGACTTACCAGTACATAGAATGGGTGGGTGCTACACTGGTTCTTCCCTTGATGTGACTCTGCCTGAGGACAACATTTGTCCTGTCACTTGTGGTGGCTCTGTTCCTAGGTGCCCTATCACCACATCTCTAAATGCTAGTTAGGGACCTCTTGGTCACTCCTCCTGGTATAGGCTTCTCAGGAGTTCTATTGCTTTTGCCTTCTGTTTGTTCCAGTGCAAGCTACAGGTTGCCCAGCTTTAGACCTCTTTCAAGTTCCCACTTGAGTGGGAGTGCATAGTATCTGACCTCGTCTCCCTGATTGCTCTATTGCATAGAGTTCCAGTATACCTTGGCAGGGCATTGAAGATCTATAGGTCCAGGGAACCCAACTAAGTCAGCTTTCCAGAACAGATACTGCAAACAAGAGGAACAACAAGAAAAAACAGCAAGAAAGAAAAAGACTTTGGGGCCTGTACATGCTGTATTGGCCACATGTGTTCCCTAAGCATTTAGCTCTTTGTGAGACTTGGAATATTGTTAATTCACAGCTGACAGAAATGACTCTATGTTTGACCTCTGATTCACCTGCTGATATATTGACAAATGCCTATGTACTCCAAAACTGACTCAGTCATCTATATTTAGGATTAGGAATGGAAAATCAGCAAAATATAAGCTTAGCAAGCTTTATCTATGTCCAGGTATGCCACTGGTGAACATTACTAATCGCAGTGCTGTAATTGGTAGAAAAATGGGGGAGAGGAGTCAAAGTCCAGACAATCCACCGATTGGCTGCTCCTAAGGTCTCCCTCTTGCTTTGTCCCTAAGAATCTGCTTAGCAACACAAATCAGATACTAGGGTAGATAACTAGGAGATCTGGACCCTCAAATGGGGTACAGGCACAATGTGTACTGTAGCCACCATTCATGTTACCATGTTACCATGGGCCTTCAGGGAGAGAGAATCACACATATTTATGTACCTGTGAGGGATAAACTGCTTGACTCTGTTCTTTCTCAGTGTGTCCTCACCCACAATTCTCTCCCACTCCCTATTACTGTACTCTAAATGCTTGCATACTCTTAGCAAAGGCATTATGTACTGCTTTGGCCCAATACTCTGTAGGTTTATGAGGGGAAAGTCCTGATATCCGTATTTATATGATTCCATTTCAGTCAAGGCCTTCGATTTGAGCTTATTGTTTCTTTGAGTAATTGTTTCTAGGACTGATTATCAAAGATAAATATAGTAGTGGGAGCCTTAGTGTTCTACCTTTGAAAGTATCAATTAATTATGTGAACAGTTCCATAGTTATTTTCATCTACCTAATTTTCTCTTTTTCCCTTTATGCACTTCTCATCTTCCTGCACTATTACTCCTATCTTTTGATTCTATTTCCGTAAGATTGTATGTGTGTATTTATGTATGTGTGTATGTAAGTGTATGTGTGTGTGTGCATATGTGTGTATATAAATATATAAGTATATAAGTACATATGACTTTATTTCTTATTTTGCTCAACCACCTTGAGAGATTCTTTCTGTCCAGATCAGATCTAGAGTCAGGGATGTGCTACCATTTGACTCTCTGAAAGGAAAAAAAATGTACACATGATATGATTTTAAATTTAATCTGCACCATTAACTTTTTCTCCATCATTTATCTTAAGCCTAGAAAATAAAGTTCTGAATTGTAACATTTGCCAATTTCAAAGAGGTGATAGTTCACACTGAACATTTTAAAATCAGTTCTCACAAGGCAGTTCAAACTAAGTCAAGCATGCCCCTTCCTGGAAGCTGGGTTTTTTCCCACACTCACATGTACATGATAAAGAAATTATATCTTGTCCATGCAATTAACAGAATATTGGGGGATTATTTCTTCTAAACAAATCAGATAATCTAGGTTCTGAAAGGAGGAAAGTTTAGCAATTGGGAGAATTGGAACACGCTTCTTGGAGGAGGTGAAACTCAAACTCAACCTTAAACAAAGCGAGTGATTTCATGAGGCAGAAATGACCTAGTTTGAGTTAGACTAGATTTGTTACACTTCAATTGAATAAATAACTATTAAGTACTTACTATTGATGAGGTCTAGAAGTTTAGGGGTGCTGGGACCCCAAAATCGCACCACGCAGGTCCTGCCCAAAAGAATTCAACCCAAGCCTTCTTTCAACCAGAGACAAGGTTTATTAAAGATCTACCATATTAGTCAGACTCTTAAGGAATCTGAGCAATTGTGAGCTATTGGCTAGATTGTAAAAATCTGAGCTTTTGGCTAGACCCTTAAGAATCTGAGCAGCTTAATGGAGACAAGATGGACCTTACATACAGAAAGATTGTGGGAGAAATCTAGGGATCTAAGGGAGAATGGAATCTAAATAGGATTAAGGGTGGGAAGTGGCCTGGGGCCTTAGGGAGGTAAAACAATGGAGGGCTAGGCTAGGTTATGGGTAACAGAGAATTGGGAGATTGGGAGTAGGTGATAACAAAAGGCCAGTTGATGGGATTATAGCCTCAGGCACAATCCAGAGATTTGGCCCTGTGGGAAAGTCCTGGACTTTTTTCTTTCTGGAGTCCAGATCCCAACCCCATCACTGTGTTCTAGTCATTAAACTAGTTGGTCTCTGAGGTGCCTTCTGGCTCTGAAATTCTGTATATCTGGTCAAGTGAATGGAGGGAAAATAAATCACTCTATCTATCTAATTGTAGGACTGAGTTAATCCACCAGATTCAATGTTTGCCAAGCAACCTTCAGTCATGAACACAGCTGGTCATTGGTTCTTGGCAGAGTCTTCAAATTCAAATATGTATAGGCTGCCTCTCTGCCTATCATTTTTTTTGCCCAGAATTACAAGTGTTCTATATGATTGCTTTAATCCCTGAAGAAATTGGTCATTATTCTCCTAATAGATAACAGTCTTTCTCTATCTCTCCCAGGAACTACCAAGAAAGAAGACTGGCCCAACAGAAAACTTGATGTTCAGTATCTTCCACTTCAAACAGCCTCTATTAAGTAAAAATTTGAATTCAGGATATGGCTCAAGTGCCTAAGAACCATTGACTCCTTGCCTGCTTAGTGACTGATAACTGCAATATCTCACAGAGGCTGCCAGAGCAACCCTGCACCCAAACAAAGAACCATTATTTGAATGTGAAATAGCTCAGTGGGCTGAGGAAATTGAGTGAGAGCTGATCATATTACCCAGGAAGATATATGTGATAATCCAGCAGAAAATTTCAAATGCATATTAAATATTCAAAACAGGATTCATTGTTACACGTCTGACATCCTGGTAAATATTTTGACATAATTTAATCATGGGTTTATACAATGTGGTACATGCTGCCTGTTTGTTTTTCAGAAATATATTGAACCACCTGAAAAAAAAAATCAGGAATTCAGCCAAAAGGCTTGCCAGATGCTTTATGGGCACTGTGAATGATTTTCTAATGTTCTGCTCTTGGAATAAAAGTCCGCTTTATTAAATTTGCCTCGAATTGCATTACATTAGAAAGAATTGCTCCAAATCAACAGATTATCAACTTATGTTGCCTAATTGTTTGATGCTGAATATTTCAAATTTTAGTTAACTGAAATAAGAAAACTTCTTATCCTGTGAATTATTGCTCTCTCCAGCACATTGTTTTGGGTGTGTATGCATGACTCTAACGAAATAATTATCACTCGTTTTATTTGGAAAGGATTCTAAGTCAAGAATATCATTAGTGTTTGTAGTTGCCTCTACCAATGGAGAGAGGCATGTATTCTCCAGCTCCCATTATTACAGAGCTGCCTGAATCACTGAGAAATAAAGTGATTTGTCCATGATCACACAGCCAGGATAATCAAGGTGGAAATTGAACCAGGTTATCTTGACTCTGAGGCCAACTCTCTATCTATGGGGCCATGCTGATTCATTGTGAACAAGTTTCCATAGTATTATATATTATATTTTATAATTCTGAAGAGTTCCATGATTTACACATCAAAAAAGAACCCTTAACCTGTACGATAAATTCTTTCTTAGCCTGCAAAACATTTTACTAACCTGAAAATCTAACTACCAGCCCAAATTTACCATAGTTCTCATCTCCTTAGTATTGTCTTTATCACTATTTCTTAGGAGGAAAGAGTCCCCTAGAACTTGGAAATATTTCCCAAATACAATTAAGGTTTTATCACAGGGATGCATGTAAAAAAGCTTTCTATTATCAGTTAAAGTTTGTCTGAACTACCAAGTAAAACTGACTATTAAGCAGACCCAGGAGCCATAATTAAACTTCATAGGCAAAAAGGAAGAGAATAGATGAGCAGAAAAGTTGTTAATGTTTCCAAAGAATAAATAATAACAATGAAACCATCTCCTGATTGAGAAATATACCTAGAATACAATATCTACACTGAAGTCTCATTAATGTGTGCTTTAGGATTCAAATTCTCCTAAATATGGCAGAAAATCTCAAATTTTATCATATTCTGCAAATCTCAGAAATTTCATGTGTGTACCAGAGAATAGACCAAGGACCAGCTCAATCACATTTGAGGAGACTCACAATCAGAAATATGGCCACCAGGTGATGAAGCTTCTCCCCCTCCCTCTCTTTTTATGATAATTGCAATTAGCCTATTAAGGTAAGGAGGAGCTGTATTACAATGAAGTGATGGATACTTTGATAATGTATTAAAGAAGATCATTCAATCTGGATGAGAGCGGCATGGGGCCTGGCAATACAGTGGATTTAATGCTTTCTATGTGTATTTCCAAAAGGAAGGCATACATGTTCAATGTAAAATAATTAAAGCAGATTCCACAGAATAAGAGATCAGAAACCGCACAGGGGGCAGGGACAGCTGTTAAAAACAAAACAAAACAAAACAAACAACACCCAAAAAAAAAATCATGAGGTAATATGTAGTTGAACTAGCCTGAGCCCTACTTAATGTGCATACCCTTAGAGTAGTTAATTTAGCCAATATAAATAGGCTTGAGGACAGTGAGGTGGCACAGTGAACAGAGTGCCAGGCCTGAAATCAAGAAGACTCATTTTCCCTGAGTTCAAATCTGGTCTCAGACATTTACTAGTTGTGTGGCCCTGGGCAAGTCACATAACCTATTTGCCTCAGTTCCTTATCTGTGAAATGAGTTGGAGAAAGAAATGACAAACCACTTCTTTTCTTTGCCCAGAAAACCCCAAACAGGGTCACTAAGAGTCAGATAGGACTGAAAACTAAACAACAACAAAACAGGCTTGCAAGGTTTGATTTCAGAGTCTGATAATGGGAGTCTTTGCCTGGTCCCTTACAACAGTTACTTTGTTTAAACACATCCCTCCCCAATACCTGCAAGAAGGGGATGAGTTTAAGTTGCCTAGACCAGCAAAGGTATGGGGCTGATGGAATATGGCAGCACAGAAGAGTGGGAAGAGGGGAAGATTGTTAATTTTTGGATTAACCAAGCGAGGTGGCGTAGCGGATAGAGCACTGGCCCTGGATTCAGGAGGACCTGAGTTCAAATCCAGCTTCAGACACATAATACTTACTAGCTGTGTGACCCTGGGCAAGTCACTTAACCCCCATTGCCCAACTAAAAAAAAAAAAACACAAATTTTTGGATTGTCAGTAAGTCAACTAGAATTTATTAAGATCCTACAAAAAAAAAAAATGTGCTAGGCAATGTACTAAGTATGGGGATTAGTTAAGAATTGTGACATAGGGACTTTACCGTAATTCTTTAGCTCAGTGGGTTGGAAGAAAGTACTTGAAAGGACAATGCTTGAGCCTTCTGAATCAATAGACAACTACTCAAAATGGACACTATTGACAAATGTACTAAAAATGGCCTAGTTAATTTGCTGGGATCAGCAAATTACCTACAGAAGAGTATAGTAGGGGCAGAATTTGATTAGAACAACCCCTAAGCAACTGACTTCTCCCCAGTAGGGTGGATCAAATCACAAAGAAAATATAGTATAATTAATTTCAAACAAAATGTAAAGAACAGTTTATTTTATTTTATTTATTTATTTATTTTTGCAATCAAAATTGACAGGATTAGTCATTCACTGGCAAGGAATTAGCCATGACCCTGGTGTCCCTTTAAAAGAAAAAAAAATTTTCTCTATAGAGTAAGTCTTATAAGAAATGTGACCACTGGCAGCAGAAATAAGAGCACTGGAGGAGAAAGTGAGGCTGGTGACCTTGCACAACCCTCACTCACTCAAAACAAAGTCAATTGCAAGTCTTGTCTTCCAGAAGCACAAACACAACCTGTGTTTATTTTTAGTTTTCAACAGTCACTTCCATAAGCCTTTGAGTTTTAAATTTTCTACCCCTCCCTCCCTTCCTTCCTCCCTAAGACATCATGCAATCTGCTATAGACTGTGTATATACATTCTTGTTAAGCATATTTTCACATTAGTCAAGTTGTAAAGAAGAATTAGAACCAAAAGGAGGAACCACAAGAAAGAAGAAACAAAACAAAACAAGAAAAAAAAAAAGGAGCAAATAGTACGCTTTGATCTGCATTCAAACTCCATAGTTCTTTCTTTGGATGTGGATAGCATTTTCCATCATAAGACTTTTGGAGATGTCTTAGGTCCTTGTATTGCTGAGAAGGGTTAAGTCTATCAAAGTTAGTCATCACACAATGTGGCTGTTACTGTGTACATTGTTCTCCTGGTTCTGCTCACCTCACTCAGCATCAGTCCATACAAGTCTTTCCAGGTTTTTGTGAAGTCTGCTTGTTCATCATTTCTCATAGCAAAATAGTATTCCATTATATTCATATGCTACAACTTGTTCAGCCATTCCCTAGTTGATGGGCATTCCCTCAATTTCCAATTCTTTGCCACCATGAAAAGAGCTGCTATAAATATTTTTATACATGTGGGTCCTTTTCCCATTTGTGTGATCTCTTTGTGGTACAGCCCTACAAGTGCTATTGCTGGGTCAAAGGATATGCACATTTTTATAGCCCTTTGGACATAATTCCAAATTGCTCTCCAGGATGGTTGGATCATTTCACAATTCCACCAACAATGCATTAATGTTCCAATTTTCCCACATCTCCTCCAACATTTATCATTTTCCTGTTTTGTCATGTTAGCCAATGTGATAGGTGGGATGTGGTACTTCAGAGTTGTTTTGATTCGCATTTCTCTAATCAATAGTAATTTACAGCATTTTTTTCATATGATTATAGATAGCTTTAATTTTTTCATCATAAAACTGCCTGTTCATATTCTTTGACCATTTATCAATTGGGGAATGACTATATTCTTATAAATTTGACTCAGTTCTCTATATATTTTAGAAATGAGGCCTTTATCAGAGACACTGGTTGTAAATTTTTTCCCCCAGTTTTCTGCTTCCCTCCTAACTTTACTTGCATTGGCTTTGTTTGTGCAAAAACTTTTCAATTTAATGTAATCAAAATTATCCATTTTGCATTTTATAATGTTCTCTGTTTCTTGTTTGGTGGCACAGTGGACAAAGCTCTCTGGTCTTGGAGTCATAAATTATTCTATTTTCCATAAATCTGACAGGTAAACTATTCCTTGCTCTATAGTATCAGCCATTATATCTAAATCGTGTACCCATTTTAACTTTATTTTGGTGTAGGGTATAAGATTTTGGTCTATGCCTAGTTTCTGCCATACTCTTTTCCAGTTTTCCCAGCAGTTTTTGTCAAATAGTGAGTTCTTATTCCAGAAGCTAGGGTCTTTGGGTTTATCAAGCAGTAGATTACTATAGTCATTGGCTACTGTGTCTTGTGTGCCTAACCTATTCCACTGATCCACCACTCTATTTCTTAGCCAGTACCAAGTAGTTTTTGATGATTTCTGCTTTATAATACAATTTAAGATCTGGCACAGCTAGGCTACCTTCCCTTTCCAGATGAATTTTGCTATTGTTTTTTTTAGCTCTATAAAATAATTTTTGGTAGTTTGATTGGCATGGCACTGAATAAGTAAATTAGTTTAGGTAGAATTGTCATTTTTATTATATTAGCTTGGCCTACCCATGAGCAACTGATGTTATTCCAGTTATTTAGATTTGATTTTATTTGTATGAAAAGTGTTTTGTAATTGTGTTCATGTAATTCCTGGGTTTGTTTTGGCAGGTAGACTCATAAATATTTTATAATGTACTGAATATATAATTTTTTAAAGATAGAAAAGCAAAATTAAACTTAAAAGAGTTTAAATCTTGAAAAGTAGAAATTCAAATAAAAGGAAAATCATAAAGACAATACAAATTATAAAGTGAAAACTAGTTCTTTGAAAAGACTAACAATTGAAAAAATATTTAGCTAATCTGATCAAAAAGGAGAGGGGAAAACATCCTTCCCCAGCAGATTAACATAAACAGTGGTTAAGTGTCTTGCCCAAGGCCACATGGCTAGTAAGTATCTGAGGTCAGATTTTAACTCAGGTCTTCCTGACTCCAGGCCCAACATTCTATCCACTAAGTTTCTTGCTGACTCATTAGAGTACATACATATCTATAACCAAAAGTTATCATTATTTTCTGTGATCAGACATAGGTATTCCAATACACATAATAGCAAAGCAAGGATATCACCTTCCCAAATATTATTTGACATAATTATAGAAATTCTAGTGTTAAAACAAAATTAGAGAAAGAAATTAAATACATTGGCAAGAGAAGAGAAAATTATCCAAATTTTCATATGATACAATAGTTTGCTTAAAGAATTCCAAAAACTCAGAAAAAAAAAAAAGATCATTAATATCTTCAGTAAGGTTGTGGAACATAAAATAAATCCATAAAATTTATTAAACTTTTTATAAAATAGTAACAAAAAGCAGGAGGAAAATAAAAAGAAGAAATATATTGAAAATACATACAAATAGCATAAATGTCTGAGAATCAATCATACTGGGAATCAAGACATACTCAATATTTATGTAAATATAATTACAGACCTCTTTTTAAATAAATAAAGTTTAATAATTGCACAAATATTCCTGATTCTTAGGTTGGCAGTCCCACTATGATAAAAACAAAGAAACTAAGTTGATTTCAAGATTTCGTAACATATCAATCAAATGATAAAAGAAGTACTTTATGGAGGCAAATAGAATAACTGAATCAGTTATTTAGAGAAACAAAAAGTCTAGAATCTAAAACCAAATAGTGAAAGAGAAAGTAGGACTGAAAATAGAGTAGCACTTCTGAAGCAGTCATTATCAAAACTGTGTGTGTGTATAGGTATATTTATACATACATATACACATATTCATGTGTATGTGTATATCAAAGTTTTACATTTACACATATATATGCATGCACATATTATGCATGCACACATACATATATGTACACATGCGTTGGTAAAATAGATCGGATAAGGAACAATAAGAAAAAAAAGTGATTTTTTTTTAAGAACACAGTGTTATATAAGTCCAAAAACAAAAAGTACTTGAGAAAAGACTTCCTTTTTTGACAAAGACATCTGAAAATTCTAGAAAGAAGTTTGACCCCCCCCAAAAAAGGAGTATGCTATATGTCACAATAAATTCTAAATCAATAAATGACTGAAATGTAATGGGGTAAGTCATTTTTAATGGAAGAAAATAGATGGTATTGTCTTTCAAAACTATAGTTAGGAGAAAAATTCTTTCTTTTTTGGTGAGGTAATTGGGGTCAAGTGACTTGCCCAGGGTCACACAACTACTAAGTGTCATGTGTCTGAGGTCACATTTGAATTCAGGTCCTCCTGACTCCAAGGCCAGAGCTCTATTCACTGCACCACCTAGCTGCCTCAAGGGGAAGAATTCTTAACCCAACGGGATAAAAGATATCACGGAAGATAAAAATAGAGTATTTCAACTACGTGAAATTGATTTTTTTCACACAAAAAAATCAGTGTTCATAGGAAAAGAAGGAAAATTTGATTAGGAAAAAGATCATGCATCTCTATCAAATCTATCAGGAATTAGGAAAAAAATTATATATCTATATATGTATATATAAAGCCTAGAATTTTTACTTAACAAAGGGATACGAACAAAAAGGTCTCAAAAGAATTGTGAAGTCTTAACAGGCATTTGAAAGATTGATCTAAATCAAAAATGTTTAAATGAAAACAACTTTGTAATTCTACCTTATATCCAGGAACTTGGCAAAGAGGACCAAAGTTGGAAATAGTATTGGAGGTCATATAGTCATATTGATAAACTACTGTTGGTGATGCACTAATTAGTCTAAACATTTTGGGAAACTTTTTTCAACTATGGAAAATAACTACTCATGTCCACCCATTGACCATCTACTGGCATATAACTCAAAGAAGTCAAAAATAAATGCAAAATTCCTGTTTATGCCAAAATATGCATGTCATTACTTTTGAGGGCAGGAAAGAATTGTAGACAAAATAACTTCTCATTGACTGGAGACTGGCTAAACAAATTGTGGCAAATGAATGCAATGGAATCTCAGTGAATCGTAAGAAATGCCAAATATAAGGAATTCAGAGAAATACTGGAAGATTTACAAAATAAACTGCTGCAGAAAGAAATATGAGGGAAAATATGTGTAGTAAGTACCAAAATTTAAATTGAAACAAATTAAATGAAGTCAAATGCCATATAGTCATGATGGCCAACCTTACCTCTGATGAAGAGGAGGAAAATGTATCTTCCTTTCATTGTAAAGGTGATGAATTATGATTGTAGTATGCTGCATATGTTGTCCGGTATGGTTAGTGTGTTTGTCGGCATTGCTGAACTTTAATTTTTTAAGGCATTTTTCTAAGGGATAATTCTTGAGATAGGGGGAAAGGGGTGAGGGCACATATTCTATAATGATATGATTTAAAAGTAAGTATCTATAAAAGTTTTAAGATATTAGAATTAGCTATAGATTTATAAGTCGAATAAATATGGTTGAGAAGAGACCAGATGAAAATAACTTCCTCATATGCCTAGGTTTCTGAAATTCACTAGTGTAATTAGAGATTCATTCTTTATGGATTTCAAAATCGTTGCAATACTTTGTCCCCTTTTAAAGGGCAAGTGCCTTCTTGGACATATAATACTTAAAGTCTTTCTCAAATAGCAACAGAAGAAGGAGTATAGCTTCTGCCTCAAAGCAAGACCCTTTGAGAATGGAAACCTACCAGTGCTTTTATAAAAGGGTCAGTAATGTCAGGAAAGGAGAAAGGTAGTGAAAAGCAGGAAAGATGACATACCTGAACAGGCTTCTCTGACTTCATACTTTGCCCTGACCGAATTTGAAAATATCATGAACATACTACATATTAACATAGAACTTAAGAAATAGGCTGTGGAAAGGTTCTTCAGTATTCATAAATAGCTTAAGAAGATTGACTTATATCAGTGTATCATTTTTATGGCTTATGGGATGCAGAATTTCACATGTTAAACTAATAGCATTGGACCAGAAGAAATGTGCTTAGAACACATCCCCAGTGAATGTAGTATCTCTGAAGTTAGGGACTGTTCCATTTTTAGCCTTGTAACTTAGGGTCTTAGATATAGAATCAAATTAAATGAATCAATTTAAATGTCTAAGTCCTCCATTTAAGAAAAAATATCTGTATCTAACAGTCTTAAAGTCTAAAAAGGCTATATACATACATATACACATATTTATTGGGGCAGCTAGGTGGTGCAGCTGATAGAGTACTGGATGGGCTTGTACTCATCTCCCAGAGTTCAAATTAGGCTTCAGATACTAGCTGTATGACCCTGAGCAAATCACTTAACCTGTTTGCCTCAATTTCCTCAATTGCAAAATGAGCTGG
>NW_020953184.1:0-14173 GCF_900497805.2 Vombatus ursinus | reverse complement strand
ATATTACAGCAATATATCAAAGATTATACACTACAAACAACTGGAGTCTATACCAAGAATGCAAGGCTGGTTCAATATTAGAGAAACTAGAAGCATAACTGACCATATCAATAACAAAACAAAAAAAATCATGTGATTATATCAATAGATGCAGAAAAACTTTTAATAAAACACAATACCCATTCATATTAAAAACACTAGGAAGAATAGGGATCAATGGAGTATTTCTTTTTTTTTGTGAGGTAATTGGGGGTAAGTGACATGTAGGGTCACACAGCTAGTAAGTATCAAGTGTCTGGTCTGAGACCAGATTTGAACTCAGCTCCTCCCAACTCCAGGGCTGGTGTTCTATCCACTACAGGAGCATTTCTTAAAATGATAAGTCATGTCTTCTCTATCTAAAACCAAAAACAAGCATTATCTGTAATGTGGATAAACTGGAAGCCTTCCCAATAAGATCAGGAGTGAAGCAAAGATGTCCATCATCACCAATATTATTCAATATTGCACTAGAAATGCTAGCTATAGCAACAAGGCAAGAAAAAGAAATTAAATGGATAAGAATAGGCAATGAGGAAACAAAATTATCACTCTTTGCAGATGATATACTTAGAGAACCCTAGAAAATCAGCTAATACACTAGTTGAAACAATGAACAACTTTAGCAAAGTTGCAGGATATAAAATAAACCCACACAAATCACGAGCGTTTCTGTATGTTACCAATAAAACCTAGCAGGAAGAGATAGAAAGAAATTCCATTTAAAATAATTGCACACAATACAAAATATTTGGGAATCTCTCTGCCAAGACAACCCCAGGGATTCTATGAACACAATTAAAAAAAAAACACTTTTTACAGAAACAAAGGCAGATCTAAACAATTTAAGAAATATTAATTGCTTGTGGGTAGGCTGAGCCAATATAATAAAAAATGGCAATTCTACCTAAGTTAATTTACTTATTCAGTGCTGTACCAATCAAACTATAAAATGATTATTTTGTAAACTAGAAAAAATATTAACAGATTTTATCTGCAAGAACAAGAGGTCAAGAATGTCAATCAATGAAATAAAGGAATCCATGAAAAAAATGTGAAGTAAGTCAGCCTAGCAGTACCAGATTTCAAACTGCATATATTACAAGGCAATAATCATCAAAACAATCTGTTACTAGTTAAAAAATACAGTGATGGATCAGTGAAGTAGATTAGGTACACAATACTCCATAGTAAAAGATGATAGTAATTTAATGTTTCATAAACTCGAAGATTCAAACATTCAAGTCAAGAACACAAATCTTAAAAAAAATTACTGGGAAAACTGGAAAGCAGTTTTGTAGAAACTAGGTATAGATGAACATTTCACACCAGATACTAAAAGAAGGTCAAAATAGATACATGATTTAGACATAAAGATGGATATAAGTAAATTAGGAGAACATGGAAAAATCTACCTGTGAGATCTATGTATAAGGAAAGAGTTTATGACCAAACAAGAAGTAGAGAAAATCATCAGAAGTAAAAGGAATAATTTTGATTACATGAATTTGAGAAGTTTTTGCACAAACAAAACCAATGCAACTAAAATCAGAAAGAAAGCAGGAAACTAGGGAAAAAAATAAAAGCAAATTTCTCTGGTAAGGGCTTCATTTCTCAAATATTTAGGGAACTGAGCCAAATTTATCAAAATAAGAGCCATTCCCAAATTGATAAATGATTGAAGGGTATGAACATGCAGTTTCCAGAAGAAGAAATCAGAGCTATCAACAGTCACAAATGAACATGCAGTTTCCAGAAGAAGAAATCAGAGCTATTAACAGTCACTTGAAAAAATATTTTAAATCACTGTTGATTAAAGGAATGAAAATTAGAACAACTATGAGTTATACCTCACACCTATCATATTGGCTAATACGACAGAAAATGGAAAGGACAAAAGCTGGAGGAAATATGGAAAAATAGGCACATTAACTAGTCCAACTATTCTGGAGAACAATTTGGAACTATGTCCAAAGTGCTATAAAACCGTGCATGCCCTTTGATTCGGCAATACCACTTCTAGGCCTACAAAACAAAGAGATTAAAGAAAAAGGAAAAAGACCTATATGTACAAAAATATCTATAGCAGCTCTTTTTGTGGTGGCAAAGAATTGGAAATTGAAGTGATGCCCATCAGTTGAGGAATCACTGAACAAATTGTGATATATGATTGTGTTAGAATACTATTGTCATATAAGAAACGACAAGGGAGATGGTTTCAGAAAATCCTGAGAAGATTATATGAACTGATATAAAGTGAAGTGAGCAGAACCAGGCAATCATCGTACACAGTGACAGCAATATTGTAAGGATGACCAACTGTTTTAGCTATTCTGAGCAATATAATGATCCAAGACAATTCCAAAGAACCCATGATGAAAAATGGTATCCATCCCCCGAAAGAGAACTAATGAATTCTGAGTGCAGATTGAGTCATACTTTCTTAACCTTATTTTTCTTGCTTTTCTTTTTGCAACATTTTTGCAACATGGCTAATATGGAAATGTTTTGCATAACTTTACATGTATAATTAATATCATATTTCTTACCTTCTCAATTGGGCTTGAAGGAGAGAGAGAATTTGAAACTCAAAAAGTTAAAAAAAATTAATGCTAATATCAAATAAATAAATTTTTAAAAGGGAAAAATGACAATTCTTGGAGGGGAAGTGGGAGGATTGGCACACTGATTATAAGTTGGTAGAGCTGGAGAATTGGTCCAGCCTTTCTGGGAAGTAATTTAAAACTCCATTCAAAAAGTCACTAAACTATACATACTTTTGAAACTAGTGATGCTACTACTAGGCTTTTATGTGAAAGAGATCAAAGACAAAGGGGAAGGGGCCATATGTATGAAAATATTTATAGCAATACTTTTTGTTGTAGCAAAGAATTGGAATATAAGAGGGAGGCTCATCAAAAGTTACTCATTTTACTATATATAGCTCATACCAATCTTATCATATTTCTTTGAAACTTCCTTCCTGAAATTGTCCCTTTTGTCATTTCTTATAATGCAATAATATTCTTATGGTACAATAATAATACATATACCATAATTTGTTCCTTGTAGGTCCAGGCCTGGCCAGTCCAGAACTGCAGTGAAAAGTTAGATACAGCTAAAGACATCTTAGCAGATTCTGGAGGTTTTGACATTAATCATTAAGAAGTTTGGAAATTAGGGGCAGCTAGGTGGCGTAGTGGATAGAGCACTGGCCCTGGAGTCAGGGGGACTTGAGTTCAAATCTGGCCTCAAACACTTGACATTTAACTACCTGTGTGACTCTGGGAAAGTCACTTAACCCCGTTGCCTAACAAAAAAAAAAAAAAAAAAAAAAAAAAAACAGAAGAAGTTTGGAAATTGATCATTTTAAGATTGCAGGAGAAAACTCCTGAGGCTGGGGGTAATTCCAGGACCTCACCCTCTGCTAAAACACCTCCTCCCAATCCTAATTCCTCAGCATTCCCCACTTTCTCCCTAGAGATAAGTATCTCAATATAGGGATTGTAAAAGAGAAGAAAATACTGAAGAATTGTAGGGAGAACTTAAATCAGCTTTCCCCATCTGGCAAAAGGAGAGGAGGGGCAGCTATCACAGACTAGCAGTGGTCCAATGGCCCTCTGCTCCTGGGCACCTTGCAGCCTACCCCTCTAGGCAAGGTTTGAGAGTATCATCCAGGTTAAATACATTCTGTCCACCTGCCCCAGCAGCTGCAAATGGCATCAGCCTCAATAAGTTCTGCAGCTGTGGGGAGGAGAGAGGTGGATGGGTCAGAACTATGATGAGATTCCCTAAGCCTTGCCACCAAGAATTATCACTACTGGGAAGGCCCAGCCATCAGCCATCCAAACCCCTGGCAAGGCCTGGTGTGCCATTATGGGGTGAGAAGCCAGCCAGCCTCTGCTCTTGGTAAGCCCCACTTCTCTGTTCCAGTTTTGGAATTTATGGCAAGCTATTTTATCTCTGCCCTGTTTCCTGATTTATAAAGGAAAAAAATAATAATGGTTGTTGTTATGGGATAAAATGATACAATGATTGTAAAGTGCTTAACATGGTGACTGGCATATGTTAGACAACATTATTATTATTATCTCTCTAATTTAATGTAATTGTTCTATACCTGATAACTTTGAAGTGATTTTTAAATACCAAAAGTAATAAGATCAATAATTGCTATATGTGATAATCTGGAAATGCAATCGATGTCATTGGAAGTTTATTGTTTATGTTATTACTACGTTTCTAAATTGTATTGTATTTCTAAAACTCTCTGAAATTGTTAAATCTGAGAGACCATTGTGAGGTAGAAATGGTGTATGTGGATTGGTCTTTTAAAAGAATGTGATAAAAAATGAGAATTTGAAAACTGTTAATATTTAATGAGGTATATCTGGTTATAAGCAGGTAATAGTAATACTGATATTTACTATGATAGCAGATTTTAATTTGAAATCTTGACTATTATAAAAAATATGGTGGTTTAAAATTCTAGCTTCAACATATTAATGATGAGATGAATGATTCTCTGTGCAAAGTGATTTGGAAGTGCATTCATCTAAGTTGATAATGGGTTGTTTCAAGGTTTATTACTATTGTGGAAATAATACCTCTTTATAATGTGTGTACTGTGATACAAACATGTTTTATTGTGAACAACTTATTGATATGCACTATTTCAGAATTAATTAGGTGTCCTCCCAAGTCTTTTATGATAGTTAGAGTAAAATTAGTCTCTTACAAGCAAATTCATCTGTTTAACTATTGAACTCAAGGGTGGAAAATCTTCTACCTGCAAAATTGTCATTATTTATATTTACATGTATGGAGTTGGGTCCTCAATAACATGTAATCCTCCTAAAGGAATTGAGATCAGAGTGGAAGCTTTTGAAGATAAACCTCCCAAATATCAGGGCTTCAATTAGGAAAAAAAAATGTGAATTTATGGATAATAATCTTTTCTTTTAAAATGCTAAGAGCATTGGACCTTAGAAGTTAAAATGTTACCATTAAATCCAGATTTTATTTGCTCATCCAACTAAATTAAGGTCGCTGATGGTGATTAATTGGTTCTATTTTAAGATTTAAATACATGATAATTGCTTATGGTATAGTTACATCTTTGAATTTTCTTACATGGTGCAATCTGGTAAACAAATTGTATCAGCTATGTTGTTGAAAAAGCAATTTCTCTTATGATCTAAAGATGTTAGATTAAGAATTATAACCCCCCCAAAAAATCGGGGAGAGTGAATGGGTCAGAATAAATTTCCAAATTTTGTCTAGTTTCACCTAAAATTCTTATCAACTCTGTGTAAAAGTTTCCTGTGTTGTGAAATTCCTGAGTAAATGAGAATCCTTGGGAAACATATAGGGTGTGATTTTCAAGCCTGCTTCATCTAAGGATATATTTATATATGTTCATTTGGAGATTTATGGACTACCACATTCACTATCTATGTGAGATTCCAGAATGTAATTATTTTCCAGTGATATATTTAAAGACAAAGGAAAGAAAAGATACTAAGTAATAATAATATTTGTTATTGTGATAAGGTTAATTTAACTGGGTATATTCTTCATGGCTTATAAAAACTGAATTTCTTCTCTATTACAAACACCTTTTTGACAAAGGAACTTTGTGATATCTAGGAATTCTGTAATAACTAGGGATTTAGTTTGCTATAATACTTTGGGAATTTATTTATGTTACTTAAGGATATTTTACACCAACTTAGTTTTAACGAATTCCAATTTTAAAGGTTTATTTTTGCTTTAAATGTGGAAAAGAGAGACATTTTAAAAGTTTCTAACTAATTTCTCTCCATAAAAGTTTAATGATTATTCTCCTTAATATCAGGATAAATTTTAAACTGTTTTTCAAGAAGGGAAATACTTTTAGAAAAAATGTTTTGAAAAAAACTTTTTGATTTTTTGAAGGCCTACTAAATTTTCATTTGCAAGATAATTTATTGTTAAATTAATGTGATGAGCTATAAAGCAGAAGAGATCTTGCTGTTTTGATCTGAATTTATTGTCACTCCATGGCCTAAGCAACAGTTAGATTAATGTTTGAATTTATCACACGTATAAGATTCAATTCCTGAAGTGTTTCAGAGTGAGTATACTTAGCAAAGCATAAACAAACTGGTGAAACAAGACATAAATCCATCAACTTGTGAAGTTAGTCAGGAACCTCTTTGCTTTGTTTCAACTGGGATAGGATTCTAGTACAGACAGTTACGTTAGTGAAGAGTAGTAACTTATGAATTCTTTTATGTTATCTTAATGGGAAATCTAATACTATTTTCAATCTGGAATTAGAACATGTGCAAACATTTATGCAAGCTACTCATGACTCACCTTAAGATGTTCCCATTTTTTAAAGGAATTCTGAGAACAGTAGTATTTTCCTGTGATCAATCTCTTACTGTTACCAATGTGAGATTAAGTACTTGTCATCTAGGATATGTGATCCTTGAGAGCTTAACTCACGTGAAGCTCTGATGATTGGAATTTGTTATTCAAGACTTTATAGGACTGCAATTTACTATTGTTTTGAGCTTTGATTACAGGGATACTTGAGTTGTCATGAAGCCAATAGTAGAATGGTATGTGCTGCAGGCTGAGAACTGAGAAAGGTGGATGTTTGTGCCTGGGAAGAATTTCGAGGACAACCTTGGACACAGCCTAGGTAGGATCTTCCTGACTCTGTTTCCCAATTGTGCTATTTCCTTTCTGAAAAGGAAAATTCCCCACCTGATTAATCCTGAGCCCTGCTTTTAACATCAAGTGACTACATGATTATCTATCAGATATGACTCATGCCTGGAATCAAATAAAACTAAGGATGTTTTTTTTCCTTCTGATAAGATATATGACATTGTCCCTCTATTTCTTTTATAACAAATTTCTATATTCAAGAAGTTCTGTAAGTACAGTACTAAATCTATTAAATACTAGATGGATACTAGAACATCTCTGAGTTACTATAATAGGATGCAAGTATGGATAGCTTACAATTTTAACTTACATTCATAGCCAAATAATAATGATAATATAGGGATAATATCCTTCTAAGGAGGAAATGATTAGACAAAGTAAAAGACAAAGATGTAATGTGATAGATGTTTAAGTAAAAAGGATAGCAAATTTTGAGAAAAGCAAGAGGATTAGACTGATTCCTCTAAGAATTATATACAGATGTATATGATTGGCTTCCAAAATTTATCTATCATGGAAATTCAAGCTTTAAGCATGTTTTGGTAATAAGATCTCAAATTTGGGTTTTTACACAAAAATTGTATAGGATAGTGGTAAAGTAAGTAAAATTTCTTCTCCTTTATTAAAGTATCTGTCTGATAATTTTAAAAGGCAGAAGAACTCATTTTATGGTTGAACCAGCACATTTTAAAAGATTCTTACACCAGATACAGGATTTAGGTAAGAACGGAAGCAGCAGATGATATATAAACTGAAGTTTCAAAACTGGAGAACCAAATTTTAGTAATTATACTAATTTATTCTGTCAGAATTGTCTAGGAATTTCTAGATCTAAACCAGAGAAGCAGAACTCCCTTTTAGAACTGTCCTAAGAATAAAATTGTCCAAGAAAGGATATCTAGGGGGCAGCTAGATGGTGCAGTGAATAGAGCACTGGTCCTAGAGTCAGGAGAACCTGAGTTCGAATCCAGCCTTAGACACATGATACTCACTAGCTGTATGACCCTGGGCAAGTCTCTTAACCCTAATCGCCTCTCCAAAAAACAAACAAACAAACGAAAAACCAAAAAAAAACAAAAGAAAGGATATCTAGGGACCAGATAACTACATGAGACATTTGAGATTCAAAAAGTACTGTTTAAGTAGACACCGAGAATACGTTACTGGGATACAAAGAACTTAATGTTAGTTAACATTGGTAATGATGATTGCATTGATTTGTATGGCTCATGTTTAAGGTTTTGTTAGTTATCTTGGTGATAGTTATGTTGGTGTAAATCTGCCTTCTCAAAACTAGTCCATTGTGAGCCCTCTGAGTAGTTTAATCTGTATCTGACTTGATGTAATTATGCAAATTTGTGAATTATGAGAAAAACTTTGTTGTATTGTTTGAACCTAGCCCTGTGTGACTGGGAAACTGAACCATCTCTATGTGCCTTTTAACTAAGGACCTATGTTCCGCTGTTTTCTCTCAATTATCAACTCATATGTCTTCTGAGAGCCCCTCTCAGGTCTACCTGACTATCCCCACAGCTGCCAACTTCTGGATGTGGACTCTGGATCATCTGAGACACTCCAAGTGCATATCTCTTCCCATCCCCTGAGGAAGAGGAAGAGTTTTTGCCATACCTTCCTTGGTCTACATAAATCTGAGTAACACAGACATCCTGAGTCAGGGTTTAAATGTCCTCTTAAAATTGTTTGATTAAGTCAGAATTAAAGCCCTGGCTCCATGTACATGTCACTAACTTAAGGGAATAAACAATATGAATTTACTTATCATCCAGCTTATTGCCTCTTTAACCAACTTTCAGGTCGGCAGTTAAAAGAAACAAACAGAATCAGGTTCTCCCCCCTCCCCTGAACCAGAGGTTTGATTTAAAGGGAACAAACAGAAGGGCGTTCACCATTTACCAAAGGTTTGATCAAAAGAACAAATAGAATCAGGTTATGCACATGCTATATATGCCATTTATTCTTTTTAAGCCAGAGAATCACGTGTGAGAGTGAGACAAGACTAATTCTGAACTCCCAGAAAGGCTAGTGGAAAAAGTTTTTCTACCCATAGAGTAATCTCCCTTACCCTAATATCCCCTCCACTCCAACTCAGGACGCCAGCGTCCTTTGTTAGTCAAAATTATAGTTTCCATAAAAAAATATAGTGGCCCCAGGATATATCATTTTCTGCCAACTGTTGATATAGGGTGTCATAAAATAAAAGACGTCAAGATAGTGCCTGTATAAGAAAGGGACGTAAAACAATAAGACAAGACAATGTCTGAGTCAAGGTTACTGGAATTCATCAGTCATACAGAAGAATGTTCCCAGTCGGTTAAAACCATCAGGAGAGTTTGGGTTCACTCAGAGAATAAAGCATGTCTTTTATGCCAACCAGAGTGCTTCTTCTGATTGGTTAGTCCAGGTTTTGGCCCTGGGTGGGGGGGGGGCTCAAATAATCTCAAACCATCATCACTACCAAGACAATGAATTACAAACACCTGTTGTCCACAGGGGAATGGAGATCAGGAAGAAAAGGCAGATGGAAATCAGTCAAGTAGGATTCGAGAAGGGTCCATCTACTGTTGTGGTCTGAGAGGTTGAGACTCCTCAAAGACTGGAGTACAGGACAGGGTCGTCTGGAATGAATTCACAAACTCAAGCATTCTTTAAGTCAAGTTGGCAAAAATTTTATTGTTACATTTTTCAGCAAGCAGGGATTCTTAAAGACTGAGGATGGAGCTAGAGTTTATATGGAAAAGGGCATGGGAAAGGAATGCCAGGGATACTGATTAGGTAATATAAAGGTCCAGGTGTCTTTGGGAGCTATGGATGGAAAAGTATAGGAAGTATACCAGACAGGGAGGGAGATGTCAGAGGCATGGATCTTGGGAATCTGGCAGGAGGAAGAGTCCTTGGGCCGGCCAGGGACAAAACTCCTCGGACCAGATGAGACACCCCTCTCTCTCTGTCCTGATTAGAGAATGCTCTGCAACAAGGGAAAGTTTTCTCACAAGACAGAAGCTTACTAAGGAATTGGGAGGCTTTCGGAGACATGATCTTAGGGCTGGGGGCAGCCCAGCCCTCTCTCACCCAGCTTTGTGCAGCTGCACCAGCAAGAGAGATAAGGGTCTTGCTAGGATTCACTCATGAGTAATTGCTAGGCACGGTGTCCTTGGGCTGGGGAGTGATTGTTGGAGACAGTGTTTCTGAGACTAAGGAGAAATCGGGGTCCAAGTACAAGCACAAGCACTCAAACACAAGCACCCAAACACCCCAACACTACCAGGTGTAGATAGACAGTGAGAGTTGGAGGATGGCTCACATAGAGCAGACTCTAATGAAGAAGTTATAAGTTGGTATCTGCAGGCAGTGTGGTATAGGCGGTAGAGTTCTGGACTTGGAGTTAGGAAGGCCCACATTCAAATCTTGCCTCTGATAGTTAATAGTTATGTGACCATGAGCAAATGATTTGATACCTAAGACTTAAATGGAAAGAATACAAGCTTCTTGAGGTCAGGGACTGTTTTGAATTTGTCTTTGTGTCCCTGGCACTTAGTAGATTTGATCTCCTAGGTTACAGATGGATTGTGATCTTCATTGCTAGAAGGAATTCTCTTACTTCCCAGGGAATGGATTCAGGGCATCCTGGAGCATGGTGGTATTGGGGGGAAAGGAAAATACTTCTCTCCTTGAGAAGTCACAGTGTCTGAAATACTACTAATTTAATGCAGCAAACACATATTAAGCATCTTTTATATGCAAAACAATAGCTGGGGTATGGGCACTAGGGCTTTGTCCTAGGATGCTGAAATTTAGGGGACACTGATAGAAACAACTGGGCTTAGCATCTAGTTAGCAAGAATAACTAGGTTGGTCACAGGGGAACACTTGTGCAAGGTCAGGAGTCCTCTTTCTCCAAAGTGTGACAATTAGCCAATTGTGGTCTTGGGATTGTTACCCTTACCCTTAGGGTGTCTCTGTCAGGCTAGGCAGGGGCTGCTTTCTCTGTGTACTGAGCATTTTGACTCATGAGTCTTTCTATGTTTAGAGTAGAGTTAGGACTCATATGTACCCTGCAACATTATGAAAATAACAAACACATTCTTACTTTGGTTCTGGCCCCACCAGTTCCCCTTAAACATAATAAATCTCCTATTCCTGGCTTCCTTCCTCCCATTCTTGCTCTGTACATTAAAAAAAAAAACCCAAAACCAAGGTCAAGGTGATGGCCATCAGGTTTTATTTTTACTGTTTAAATAGCATAAAGATCTAAAGCAAACATTGAAGTAATAACTGGCCCAAGAACTGCCCAAAGCTGACTGCTTGGAGCTGCAATCATGAGGCGGAGTGGTTTTATCCATTCTACTACTTTTATAATGAATCAAAAGGGAAAGTAAGAATTGAAGGACTGAATGATAAATGGGAAAATGATTTTCCCTCAGGAGAGATGGAGATGGGGGTGGGGTGGGGAGAGAAGAAATGTGTTTCTGACCAAGCGGGTATTCCTCACTGGGCCCAAAGTCTGCCTGTCCCACCTTCCTTCTTCTGGTTGATGATTTGGTCTGGTGTATGACTTCTTCAGCTCCATTCTTCTCCATGACTTGAACACCATGATTTTCACTTGAGGTTCAGGCAATATCTACCAGCCAGTACTTGGCTCCTTGCTTAGAAGGTTCAGGATGAAAACCTGTCTCTGGCCTCTTTCTGAGCCATCTTTCCAGAATGGTTCCCTCTCCTTCTTTGGCTGCCTCTTTTGGATTCTTCTTAGAAGTCTGTTCAGGGGCAAAGTCGAAACTGCAAGAACCTGTGGAATCTGGGTGGTCTACCCGGCTTGAAGACAGATACTTTAACCTGCCAAATTTCTATATTAACTCTGAGAGGAGGAGTGAGCCTACTGTTGAGCACAGGGTCACACTAGTTAATATAGGAGGCCAAGGCAAGCTTCCTTTCTTTCTCCATTCTCCCCCAACCCTTGGTGAGTTCCTACTGGTTCTGCCCAGCTCCATTCCTTCCTCTAGTCCTTGGCTTCCCCAAGAGCAGCCTCCAGGTGTCCCATGGTCTTTTCCCTCATAGGATCTTGTAACCTAAGGTCTGAGGTCTTTCCCCAGCCCTTTCCTATCGAACTTATTTCTCAAAGCTGGTCTGAGGGTGCCTTCAAGTCTACTGACCCTGCATGCTTGCCATTGCTGCTAGTTATGGTATTACACATATAGAGACAGAAATGAAATGGTTCCTGGGCTTGAGAAGCTTATGTTCTACTGGGGAAACCCAACATGTAAAATAAAGGCAAATACAATGTCATTTTGTATCTTTCGGAAGGGACAAAGCATCAATGACCATGAGAGACCAGGCAAGGCTTTGAGTCAGATGTGGCATCTGAAATGAACCTTGAGGAAAGCAAAGGATACAAGAAGAGTGGGTGCCAGGGAGTACATTCTAGGCACAAGGAAGAGCCTGTGAAGAGGTAAGGAGATGGGGAGGAGGGAAAGAATAAGCATTTATATAGCACCTACTGTGTGCCAGGCACTGTGATAAGCACTTTATAAATATTATCTCATTTAATCCTCTGTGACCCTGTGTTGTTGAGTCTGACTCTGTGTGACTGCATTTAGGGTTTTCTTGATAAAGATACTGGAGTGGTTTGCCATTTAGGCAAGCAGGGTCACTTAACTTGCCCAGGATCACACAGTTAGTAAGTATCTGAGCAGATCTGATGTCAGGTTTTCTTGACTCCAAGTTCAGCGCTCTATCTTATTCACCACTTAGCTGTCTCTGTGATATGGGGCTCAGCAAGTAAGCCAGTTTACCTGGAATATGGAGAGAGTGATGGGAAGTAGCAGTTAAGGTCATAGCTTTAAAACAGGGAGGCTAGTGAAATGGAAATAAAAGAAAAACTAGTGAAAAGTAGAAAAAATAAAAGAAAATGAAAACTAATGAAAATAACAACAACAAAAGAAAGAACCTTGGAAATGGAATCAGAAGACCAGGTTTCAATACTGACTATGTGATTACAGGCAGATCAGCCTACTTCTCTGAGTCTTATTTACCAAAAGGGAGAATACTGCTCAGCCTACTTACCTGTGGATTGTTATGAGGAAGGTACTTGTAAAACTGTTACTGGAAGCCGGGGTTATTACTCTTGAATTGCTATCACGTGGAGGTGTGAGTACTGGAATGGGAAGTTGAGAACAATGGAAACTGACTTTCAGGAAAATTTGGCTTCTGTCTAGGACAGAGCTGAGTAGGAAGTCAGTCTTTTCCTAGGGTGGAGCCAGAGAGGGCAGGCTCAGAGGCCAGAGGGATAAATAACCGTTCAACTTGGCGTAAGAGGACACAAAAGTGAAGAGCCAGATGCGAGCCTGATTTCCAGGTGAGCTTTGTGAGGGATGGGTTGGGGATATACCTGATCTAGGACCCTTACAAATATTTGTACCCACATGTAATTTCTATCCATGGTAAGAGAAGGTTCTCACTAGGCTGAGGAGTGTCAATTTTCTCATGTGGCAATGGGGAGACATTGAAGGTTTTTTTTGAGCAGGGGGAAGGATTTTAGCAGAACTGGAATTTAGGAAGATAACTCTGGCAGTGGGGATAATGGGAGGGGCTAGACTAGAGGCAGAGGGGACAGTTACAATAGTCAAAGTGAGATGTGATGAGAACTAGGGCTAGGTTAGTGATCCTGGGAGTGGAGAGAATGGGACTGAACCATGAACTGTTACAGAGGCTGAATTACTTGGAATAATGGAAACAGCCCAAGAATTGAGACCAGAGGAACTGGGTTTGAATCTCTACTCTTCTGTTTACTACTTCTGAACTACGTAGGCATATCTCTTAACTTCTCTATACCTCAGGTCCCCTATTTGTGAAGAGCAGGAGTTGAAGTATTCTTTTTTTTAATTTATTTTATTTTTAATTTATGAAATAAATGGAAGTAAATTCTTAGGTTTCTTCCAGTTCTAAGTTCTCTATTAAGTCTTGGCAACTGATCCAAAACTGACAAGGCTGGTCAGGGCTAGATTGCAGATGGGCTTGAATGCTGTCTGGTTTTATTCTCAGTGTTGCCATCTGTAAAACGGGAATAATAATCCTTACATGTGGTGGTTATGAGCTGGTTTCCACTGGTTACCCCACCCTCACTGAGGCACTCAGAGGTACAGCTGTTGGTATTGCCTGCTGAACCACCTGGGCTTGAGGATCTCCTCCTGGCTGGCAGTTGGAGGCTGTAGGGTTCTGACAGCTTATCTGGTGTTGGGCTGGAATCAATAAGGCTGGAACTTTTGGGCACCTCTAGGTTGCTTTCTTCAGCTCCTTTTAGACAAATACTGTCAGGTGCTTATCCACCTGGGGCCCTTTGTAGTGCTGCTTCACTTATTTTTGCTGAGGTACTGGGAGACCTGTTTGCTGTAGAATGCCG
>NW_020953183.1:0-14889 GCF_900497805.2 Vombatus ursinus | reverse complement strand
ATATTACAGCAATATATCAAAGATTATACACTACAAACAACTGGAGTTTATACCAAGAATGCAATCAATATTAGGGAAACTAGAAGCATAATTGACTGTAACAATAACAAAAACAACAAAAATCATGTGATTGTATCAATAGATGCAGAAAAAACTTTTAATAAAACACAATACCCATTCATATTAAAAACACTAGGAAGCATAGGGATCAATGGAGCATTTCTTTCTTTTTTTTTTTGTGAGGCAATTGGGGGTAAGTGACTTGTGTAGGGTCACACAGCTAATAAGTATCAAGTGTCTGGTCTGAGGCCAGATTTGAACTCAGCTCCTCCTGACTCCAGGGCTGGTGTTCCATCCACTACAGGAGCATTTCTTAAAATGATAAGTCAAGTCTTCTCTATCTAAAACCAAGAACAAGCATTATCTATAATGTGGATAAACTGGAAGCCTTCCCAATAAGATCAGGAGTGAAGCAAGACGTCCATCATCACCACTATTATTCAATATTGCACTAGAAATGCTAGCTATAGCAACAAGGCAAGAAAAAGAAATTAAAGGGATAAGAATAGGCAATGAGGACACAAAATTATCACTCTTTGCAGATGATATACTTAGAGAACCCTAGAAAATCAGCTAAAACACTAGCTGAAACAATGAACAACTTTAGCAAAGTTGCAGGATATAAAATAAACCCACACAAATTACCAGCATTTCTGTATGTTACCAATAAAACCTAGCAGGAAGAGATAGAAAGAAATTCCATTTAAAATAATTGCACACAATACAAAATATTTGGGAATCTCTCTGCCAAGACAACCCCAGGGACTCTATGAACACAATTAAAAAAAACACTTTTTACAGAAATAAAGTCAGATCTAAACAATTGAAGAAATATTAATTGCTCATGGGTAGGCTGAACCAATATAATAAAAAATGGCAATTCTACCTAAGTTAATTTACTTATCCAGTGCTGTACCAATCAAACTATAAAATGATTATTTTATAAACTAGGAAAAATAGTAACAGATTTTATCTGCAAGGACAAGAGGTCAAGAATGTCAATCAATGAAATCAAGGAATCAAAAAATGTGAAGGAAGTCAGCCTAGCAGTACCAGATTTCAAACTGCATATATTACAAAGCAGTAATCATCAAAACAATTGTTACTAGTTAAAAAATAGAGTGGTGGATCAGTGAAGTAGATTAGGTACACAATACTCCATAGTAAATGACGATAGTAATTTAACATTTCATAAACTCGAAGATCCAAACATTTGAGTCAAGAACTCAAATCTTAAAAAAAATTACTGGGAAAACTGGAAAGCAGTTTTGTAGAAACTAGGTATAGATGAACATTTCACACCAGATACTAAAAGAAGGTCAAAATAGATACATGATTTAGACATAAAGGGGAATATAAGTAAATTAGGAGAACATGGAAAAATCTACCCGTGAAATCTATGGATAAGGAAAGAGTTTATGATGAAACAAGAAGGAGAGAAAATCATCAGAAGTAAAAAGAATAATTTTGATTACATGAATTTGAAAAGTTTTTGCACAAACAAAACCAATGTAACCAAAATTAGAAAGAAAGTAGGAAACTAGAAAAACAAAATAAAAGCAAATTTCTCTGATAAGGGCCTCATTTCTCAAATAGATAGGGAACTGAGCCAAATTTATCAAAATAAGAGGCATTCCCTGATTGATAAATGATTGAAGGATATGAACATGCAGTTTCCAGAAGAAGAAATCAGAGCTATTAACAATCACATGAAAAAATGTTTTAAATCACTGTTGATTAAAAAAAAGAAAATTAGAACAACTATGAGTTACACCTCACACCTATCATATTGGCTAATATGACAGAAAATGGAAAGGATAAAAGCTGGAGGAAATGTGGAAAAATACGTACATTAACTAGTCCAACCATTCTGGAGAACAATTTGGAACTATGTCCAAAGTGCTATAAAACTATGCATGCCCTTTGATTCGGCAATACCACTTCTAGGCCTACATCCCAAAGAGATTAAAGAAAAAAGAAAAAGACCTATTTGTACAAAAATATCTATAGCAGCTTTTTTTGTGGTGGCAAAGAATTGGAAATTGAGGTGATGTCCATCAGTTGAGGAATCACTGAAGAAATTGTGATATATGATTGTGTTAGAATATTATTGTAGTATAAGAAATGACAAGGGTGATGGTTTCAGAAAAACCTGAGAAGACTATATGAACTGATACAAAGTGAAGTGAGCAGAACCAGGCAATCATTGTACATAGTGACAGCAATATTGTAAGGATGACCAACTGTTTTAGCTATTCTGATCAACATAATGATCCAAGACAATTCCAAAGAACCCATGATGAAAAATGGTATCCATCCCCAGAAAGAGAACTAATGAATTCTGAGTGCAGATTGAAGCATACTTTCTTAACCTTATTTTTCTTGCTTTTCTTTTTGCAACATTTTTGCAACATGGCTAATATCGAAATGTTTTGCATAATTTTACATGTATAATTAATATCATATTTCTTACCTTCTCAATTGGGCTTGAAGGAGAGAGAGAATGTGAAACTCAAAAAGTTAAAAGAATTAATGTTAATATCAAATAAATAAATTTTTAAGAAGGGAAAATAACAATTCTTGGAAGGGAAGTGGGAGGATTGGCACACTGATTATAAGTTGGTAGAGCTGGAGAATTGGTCCAACCTTTCTGGGAAGTAATTTAAAACCCCATTCAAAAAGTCACCAAACTATGCATACTTTTGAAACTAGTGATGCTACTACTAGGCTTTTATGTGAAAGAGATCAAAGACAAAGGGGAAGGGGCCATATGTATGAAAATATTTATAGCAACACTTTTTGTTGTAGCAAAGAATTGGAATATAAGCGGGGTTCTCATCAATTGGGGAAAGACTGAACAAATTATGGTATATGTATTATTATTGCACCATAAGAATATTATTGCATTATAAGAAATGACAAAAGGGACAATTTCAGGAAGGAAGTTTCAAGGAAACATGATAAGATTGGTATGAGCTATGTACAGTAAAATGAGCAGAACCTGGGGAACAATTTATATAATAACAACAACACTGTAAAAACAACTTTGAAAGCCATATCTGCTCAATGCAATGAACAAACATGACTCCAAAGGGCTGATGATGAAGCATGCTACCCATTACTTGGCAGGTGATGGATGTGAGATGCAGAGTGAGAAATACAATGTATGGATTTGCTTTTCTTGACTATACTTATTTGTCCCAAGAAGAGGATTAAAAAAAATTTTTTTTGGAGGGGATTTGGGAAGGAGAGAAAGTTGAATGGTAATGATATCAAAGAAAGAAAATAAGGTCATTGAAGCATTTGAAAACACAGAGAAGACAACAGAAGCAGAATAGAGGGAGATAACACAGCTTTAAAGCATATTGAATTTATTACATACTTTTTTTTTTTAAAAAAAAAGCAAGCCATAACAGAAACTTGAGCTTTCATATATAATCTTCTTCTGTTCTACTTTTCATATAGGAATGTTCATGTTAATTGGTGTTTGTCAAATAGAGCTTAATAAAAAAGAAAAATTTCTTTAAAAAATGGATTGGACAGAGAAAGAGATGAAGGAAAAAGTGGTATCACAGAAACCAAGGGAGGAGAGTATATCCAGGAAGGGGTACTGAATACTGTTAAAAGTTGCTAACAGATTAAGGAGAATGAAGACTGGAAAGCCCAATAGATTTAAGGGATTGTTACCTCTCTGTTAGCAGAGAGTGGTGGACTATAGACGCAGAATGAGGCATATTTCAATAGTGGCTAATGTGTTGTCTTGTTTTGCATAACTTGATTTCTTTGTTACAAGGGAGGGTTCTTCAGGGAGTGAGAAGGAGTCTATTCCATTAAATATCTTTCTAAAATTATTTCAGATTTTGAGGTTTGTTCTGGTGAACAATACTCACCAACTGTTCCCCAATCCTTTACACCTGGATTCACTCCTGAGACTGGGCGTAATTCCAGGACCTTACCCTCTGCTAAAACACCTCTTCCCAATCCTAATTCCTCAGCATTCCCCACTTTCTCTCCTGAGATAAGTATCTCAATATAGGGATTGTAAAAGAGAAGCAAATGCTGAAGAATTGTAGGGAAAACTTAAATCAGCTTTCCCCATCTGGCTAAAGGAGGGGTGGGGCAGCTATCACAGACTAGCAGTGGCCCAATGGACCTGTGCCCTTGGGCACCTTGCAGCCTACCCCTGTTGGCAAGGCTTGGGAGTATCATCCAGGTTCAATACATTCTGTCCACCTGTCCCAGCAGCTGTAAATGGCATCAGCCTCAGTAAATTCTGCAGCTGTGAGGAGGGGAGAGGTGGATGAGTCAGAACTATGATGAGATTCCCTAAGCCTTGCCACCAAGAATTATCTCTACTGGGAAGGCCCGGGCATCAACCATCCAAACCTCTGGCAAAGCCTGGCCTGCCATTACGGGGTGAGAAGCCAGCCAGCCTCTGCTCTTGGTAAGCCCCACTTCTCTGTTCCAGTTTTGGAATTTATGGCAAGCTATTTTATTTCTGTTTGCCCTGTTCCTGATTTATAAAGGGAAAAAATAATAATGGTTGTTGTTATGGGATCAAAATGATGTAATGATTGTAAAGTGTTTAACACAGTGACTGGCATATGTTAGACAACATTATTATTATTATCTCTCTAATTTAATATAATTGTTCCATACCTGATAACTTTGAAGTGATTTTTAAATACCAAAAGTAATAAGATCAATAATTTCTATATGTGGTAATCTGGAAATGCAATCGATGTCATCTGAAGTTTATTGTTTATGTTATCACAATGTTTCTAAATTGTATTGTATTTCTAAAAATCTCTTAGATTGTAAAATCTGAGAGACCATTGTGAGGTAGAAATGGTGTATGTGGATTGGTCTTTTAAAAGGATGTGATAAAAAATGAGATAATTTGAAAAATGTTAATATTTAATGAGGTATATTTGGGTATGAGCAGGTAATAGTAATACTGATATTTACTATGATAGCAGATTTTAATTTGAAATCTTGACTATTATAAAAAATATGGTGGTTTAAATTATAGCTTCAACATATTAATAATGAGATGAATGATTCTCTGTGCAAAGTGATTTGGAAGTGCATTCATCTAAATTGATAATGGGTTGTTTCAAGGTTTATAACTATTGTGGAAATAATACCTCCTTTTATAATGTGTGTGCTGTGGCGCAAACATGTTTTATTGTGAACAACTTATTGACATGCACTATTTTGGAATTAATTAGGTATCCTCCCAAGTCTTTTATGATAGTTAGAGTAAAATTAGTCTCTTATAAGCAAATTCATTTGTTTAACTATTTAACTCAAGGGTGGAAAAGCTTCTACCTGCAAAATTGTCATTACTTATATTTACATGTATGGAGTTGGGTCCTCAATAGCATCTAATCCTCCTAAAAGAAATGGAATCAGAGTGGAAACTTTTGAAGATAAACCTCCAAAATATCAGGGCTTCAATTAGGAAAAAAAAATGTGAATTTATGCATAATAATCTTTTCTTTTAAAATGCTAAGAGCATTGGACCTTAGAAGTTAAAATGTTACCATTAGAGATGATGAATCCAGATTTTATTTGCTCATCCAATTAAATTAAGGTCACTGATGGTGATTAATTGGTTCTGTTTTAAGATTTAACTACATGATAATTGCTTATGGTATAGTTATATTTTTGAATTTTCTTATATGGTGTAATCTGGTAAACAAATTGTATCAGCTATGTTGCTGAAAAAGCAATTTCTCTTATGATCTAGAGATGTTAGATTAAGAATTATAACCCCCCCAAAAATCGGGGAGAGTGAATGGGTTAGAATAAATTTCCAAATTTTGTCTAGTTTCACCTAAAATTCTTATCAACTCTGTGCAAAAGTTTCCTGTGTTGTGGAGTTCTTGAGTAAATGAGAATCCTTGGGAAACATATAAGGGTGTGATTTTCAAGCCTGCTTCATGTAAGGATATATTTGTATATGTTAATTTGGAGATTTATGGACTACCATATTCACTATCTATGTGAGATTCCAGAATGTAATTATTTTCCAGTGATATATTTAAAGACAAAGGAAAGAAAAGATACTGAGTAATAATAATATTTGTTATTGTGATTAGGCTAATTTAACTGAATATATTCTTCATGGCTTATAAAAACTGAATTTCTTCTCCATTACAAACACCTTTTTGACGAAAGAACTTTGTGGTATCTAGGAATTCAGTAATAACTAGGGATTCAATTTGTTATAATACTTTGGGAATTTATTTATGTTACTTAAGGATATTTTGCACCAACTTAGTTTTAATGAATTCCAATTTTAAAGGTTTATTTTTGCTTCAAATGTGGAAAAGAGAGATATCTATCATTTTAAAAGTTTCTAACTAATTTTTCTCCATAAAAGTTTAATGATTATTCTCCTTAACATCAGGATAAATTTTAAACTGTTTTTCAAGAAGGGAAATACTTTTAGAAGAAATGTTTTGAAAAGAAACTTTTTTTATTTTTTTGAAGGCCTACTAAATTTTCATTTGCAAGATAATTTATTGTTAAATTAATGTAATGAGCTATAAAGCAGAAGAGATCTTGCTGTTTTGATCTGAATTTGTAGTCACTCCATGACCTAAGCAAAAGTTAGATTAATGTTTGAATTTGTCACATGTATAAGATTCAATTCCTGAAGTGTTTCAGAGTGAGTATACTTAGCAAAGAATAAACAAACTGGTGAAACAAGACATAAATCCATCAACTTGTGAAGTTAGTCAGGAACCTCTTTGCTTTGTTTCAACTGGGATAGGATTCTAGTACAGACAGTTACGTTAGCGAAGAGTAGTAACTTATGAATTCTTTTGTATTATCTTAATGGGAAATCTAATACTATTTTCAATCTGGAATTAGAACATGTGCAAAAATTTATGCAAGCTGCTCGTGACTCACCTTAAGATGTTCCCATTGTTTAAAGGAATTCTGAGAACAGTATTTTCCTGTGATCAATCTCTTACTGTCACCAATGTGAGATTAAGTGCTTGTCATCTAGGATATGTGATCCTTGAGAGCTTAACTCATGTGAAGCTCTGATGACTGGAATTTGTTATTCAAGACTTTATAGGACTGCAATTTACTATTGTTTTGAGCTTTGATTACAGGGATTGTTGAGTTGTTACGAAGCCAATAGTAGAATGGCATGTGCTGCAGGCTGAGAACTGAGAAAGGTGGATGTTTGTGCCTGGGAAGAATTTCGAGGACAACCTTGGACACAGCCCAGATAGGATCTTCCTGACTCTATTTCCCAATTGTGCTATTTCTTTTCTGAAAAGGAAAATTCCCCACCTGGTTAATCCTGAACCCTGCCTTTAACATCAAGTGACTACATGATTAGCCATCAGATATGACTCATGCCTGGAATCAAATAGAACTAAGGATGTTTTTTCCTTCTGATAAGTTATATGACATTGTCCCTCTATGTCTTTTATAACAAATTTCTATAATCAAGAAGTTCTGTAAGTACAGTACTAAAACTATTAAATATTAGATGGATACTAGAACATCTCTGAGTTACTATAATAGGATGCAAGTATGGATAGCTTACAATTTTAACTTACATTCACAGCCAAATAATAATGATAATATAGGGATAATATCCTTCTAAGGAGGAAATGATTAGACAAAGTAAAAGACAAAGATGTAATGTGATAGATGTTTAAGTAAAAAGGATAGCAAATTTTGAGAAAAGCAAGAGGATTAGATTGATTCCTCTAAGAATTATATACAGATGTATATGATTGGCTTCCAAAATTTATCTATCATGGAAATTCAAGCTTTAAGCATGTTTTAAAATAAGAACTCAAATTTGGGTTTTTACACAAAAATTGTATAGGAGAGTGGTAAAGTAAGCGAAATTATTTCTCCTTTATTAAAGTATCTGTCTGATAATTTTAAAAGGCAGAAGAGCTCATTTTATGGTTGGACCAGCACATTTTAAAAGATTCTTATACCAGGTACAGTATTTAGGTAAGAACAGAAGCAGCAAATGATATATAAACTGAAGTTTCAATACTGGAGAACCAAATTTTAGTAATTGTACTAATTTATACTAAGTCAGAATTATCTAGGAACTTCTAGATCTAAACCAGAGAAGCAGAACTCCCTTTTAGAACTGTCCTAAGAACAAAGTTGTCCAAGAAAGGATATCTAAGGGGCAGCTAGATGGTGCAGTGAATAGAGCACTGACCCTAAAGTCAGGAGGACCTGAGCTCAAATCCGGCCTTAGACCCACGATACTCACTAGCTGTGTGACCCTAATTGCCTCTCCAAAAAACAAAAAAACAAAAACAAAGGAAAGGATATCTAGGGACCAGATAACTACATGAGACATCTGAGATTCAAAAAGTACTGTTTAAATAGACATTGAGAATACATTACTGGGATATGAGGAACTTAATGTTAGTTAACATTGGTAATATCATTTGTATGGTTCATGTTTAAGGTTTTCTTAGTTATCTCGGTGATAGTTATCTTGGTGTAAATCTGCTTTCTCAAAACTAGTCCATTGTGAGCCCTCTGAGTAGTTTAATCTGTATCTGACTTGATGTAATTATGCAAATTTGTGAGTTATGAGAGTTTGTGAGTTATGTGAGTTATGCTGTATTGTTTGAACCTAGCCCTGTGTGAGAAACTGAACCATCTCCATGTGCCTTTTAACTAAGGACCTATGTTCTGCTGTTTTCTCTCAATTACCAACTCATATGTCTTCTGAGAGCCCCTCTCAGGTCTATCTGACTATCCCCATAGCAGCCAGTTTCTGGATGTGGACTTCAGATCATCTGAAGACGCCCGCTCCAAGTGCATATCTCTTCCTACCCCCTGAGGAAGAGGAAGAGTTTTTGCCATACCTTCCTTGATCTACATCAATCTGAGGAACACAGACATCCTGAGTCAGGGTTTAAATGTCCTCCTAAAATTGTTTCATTAAGTCAGAATTAAAGCTCTGGCTCCATGTACATATCACTAACTTAAGGGAATAAACAATATGAATTTGCTTATCACCCAGCTTATTACCTCTTTAACCAACTTTCAGGTTGGCAGTTAAAAGAAACAAACAGAATCAGGTTCTCCTCCCTCCTCTGAACCAGAGATTTGATTAAAAGAGAACAAACAGAATGGGGTTCACCATTTACCAGAGGCTTGATCAAAAGAACAAACAGAATCAGGTTATACACGTGTTATATATGCCATTTATTCTCTTTAAGCCAGAGAATCATATATGAGAGTGAGGCCAGACTAATTCTGAACTCCCAGAAAGGCTAGTGGAAAAAGTTTTTCTACCCATAGAATAATCTCCCTTGCCCTAATATCCCCTCCACCCCAACTCAGGACACCAGTGTCCTTTGTTAGCCGAAATTATAGCTTCCGTAAAAAAACATAGTGGCCCCAGGATATCTCATTTTCTGCCAACTGTTGATATAGGATGTCATAAAATAAGAGACATCAAGATAGTGCCTCTATAAGAGAGGGCTGTAAAACAATAAGACAAGGAAGTGTGTGAGTCAAGGTTGCTGGAATTCATCAGTCATACAGAAGAATGTTCCCAGTCAGTTAAAACCAGCAGGAGAGCTTGGGTTCACTCAGAGAACAAAACATGTCTGTTATGCCAACCAGAGTGCTTCTTCTGATTGGTTAGTCCAGGTTTTGGCCCTGGGTGAGGGTGGGACTCAAATGATCTCAAAGGATCAAAACTACCAAGACAATGAATTATAACCACCTATTGTCCACAGGGGAGTGGAGATCAGGAAGAAAAGGCAGATGAAAATCTGTTGCGGTCTGAGAGGTTGAGACTCCTCAAAGACTGGAGTACAGGACAGGGTTGTCTGGAATGAATTCACAAACTCAAGCATTCTTTAAGTCAAGTTGGCAAAAATTTTATTGTTATGCTTTTCAGCAAGCAAGGATTCTTAAAGAACCTGTGAGAGACTGAGGATGGAGCTAGAGTTTATATGGAAAAGGGCAAGGGAAAGGAATGCCAGGGATACTGATTAGGTAATCTAAAGGTCCAGGTGTCTTTGGGAGCTTTGGATGGGAAAGTATAGGGAGTATACCAGACAGGGAGGGAGATGTCAGAGGCATGAATCTTGGGAATCTGGCAGGAGGAAGAGTCCCTGGGCCAGCCAGGGACATAACTCCTTGGACCAGACGAGACACCCCTCTCTCTTTGTCCTGATTAGAGAATGCTCTGCAACAAGAGAAAGTTTTCTCACAAGACAGAAGCTTACTAAGGAATTGGGAGGCTTTCAGAGACATGATCTTAGGGCTGGGGGCAGCCCAGCCCTCTCTCACCCAGCTTTGTGTAGCTGCACCAGGAAGAGAGGTAGGGGTCTTGCTGGGATTCACTCATGAGTAATTGCTAGGCACAGTGTCCTTGGGCTGGGGAGAAATTGTCAGAGACAGTGTTTCTGAGACTAGGGAGAAATTGGGGTCCAAGTACAAGCACAAGCACCCAAACACAAGCACCCAAGCACCCCATCACTACCAGGTGTAGATAGACAGTGAGAGTTGGAGGATGGCTCACATAGAGCAGACTCTAATGAAGAAGTTATAAGTTGGTACCTGCAGGCAGTGTGGTATAGGCGGTAGAGTTCTGGACTTGGAGTCAGGAAGGCCCACATTCAAATCTTGCCTCTGATAGTTAATAGTTATGTGACCATGAGCAAATGATTTGATGCCTAAGACTTGAATGGAAAGAATACAAGCTTCTTGAGGTCAGGGACTGTTTTGAATTTGTCTTTGTGTCCCTGGCACTTAGCAGATTTGATCTCCTAGGTTACAGATGGATTGTGATTTTCACTTCTGGAAGGAATTCTCTTACTTCCCAGGGAATGGATTCAGGGCATCCTGGAGTATGGTGGTATTGGGGGGAAAATACCTCTCTCCTTGAGAAGTCACAGTGTCTGAAATACCACTAATTTAATTCAGCAAACACATATTAAGCATATTTTATATGTAAAACAGTACCTGGGGTATGGGCACTAGGGCTTTGTCCTAGGATACTGAAATTTAGGGGGCACTGATAGCCCTTGTAGAAACAACTGGGCTTAGCATCTAGTTAGCAAGAATAACTAGGTTGGCCATAGGGGAACACTTGTGCAAGGTCAAGAGTCCTCTTTCTCCAAAGTGTCACAATTAGCCAATTGTGGTCTCAGCAAGGCTCATGCATGTGCAATTGTTACCCTTACCCTTAGGGTCACTCTGTCAGGCTAGGCAGGAGCTGCTTTCTCTATGTACTGAGCTTTTTGACTCATGAGTCTTTCCATGTTTAGAGTAGTTAGGACTCATATGTACCCTGCAACATTATGAAAATAACAAACACATTCTCACTTTGGTTCTGGCCCCACCAGTTCCCCTTGAACATAATAAATCTCCTATTTCTGGCTTCCTTCCTCCCATTCTTGCTCTGTACATTAAAAAAAAAAAAAACCAACAACAACCCAAAACCAAGGTCAAGGTGATGGCCATCAGGTTTTATTTTAAGGTTTAAATAGCATAAAGATCAAAGCAAACATTGAGGTAATAACTGGCCCAAGAACTGCCCAAAGCTGATTGCTTGGAGCTGCAATCATGAAGGGGAGTGGTTCTATCCATTCTACTCCTTTTATAATGAATCAAAAGGGAAAGTAAGAATTGAAGGACTGAATGATAAATGGGAAAATGATTTTCCCTCAGGAGAGATGGAGGTGGGGGTGGGGTGGGGAGAGAAGAAATGTGTTTCTGACCAAGTGGGTATTCCTCACTGGGCCCAAAGTCTGCCTATCCCACCTTCCTTCTTCTGGTTGATGATTTGGTCTGGTCTATGACTTCTTCAGCTCCATTCTTCTCCATGACTTGGACACCATGATTTTCACTTGAGGTTCAGGCGATAGCTACCAGCCAGTACTTGGCTCCTTGCTTGGAAGGTTCAGGATGAAAACCTGTCTCTGGCCTGTTTCTGAGCCATCTCTCCAGAATGGTTCCCTCTCCTTCTTTGGCTGCCTCTTTTGGATTCTTCTTGGAAGTCTGTTCAGGGGCAAAGTCAAAACTGCAAGAACCTATGGAATCTGGGTGTTCTACTCGGCTTGAAAACAGATACTTTAACCTGCCAAGTTTCTATGTTAACTCTGAGAGGAGGAGTGAGCCTACAGTTGAGCACAGGGTCACACTAGTTAATATAGGAGGCCAAGGCAAGCTTCCTTTCTTTCTCCATTCTCCCCCAACCCTTGGTGAGTTCCTGCTGGTTCTGCCCAGCTCTATTCCTTCCTCTAGTCCCTGGCTTCCCCAAGAGCAGCCTCCAGGTTTCCCATGGTCTTTTCCCTCATAGGACCTTGTTACCTGGGGTCTGAGGTCTTTCTCCAACCCTTTCCTATCAAATTTATTTCTCAAAGCTGGTCGAGGATGTCTTCAATTCTACTGACCCTACGTGCTTGCCATTGCTGCTAGTTATGGCATTACGCATATAGAGACAGAAATGAAATGGTTCCTGGGCTTGAGAAGCTTGCGTTCTACTGGGGAAACCCAACATGTAAAATACAGGCAAATACAATGTCATTTTGTATCTTTCGGAAGGGACAAAGCATCAATGACCATGAGAGACCAGGCAAGGCTTTGAATCAGATGTGGCATCTGAAATGAACCTTGAGGAAAGCAAAAGATACAAGAAGAGTGGGTGCCAGGGAGTACATTCTAGGTATGAGGAAGAGCCTGTGAAGAGGTAAGGAGATGGGGAGGAGGGAAAGAATAAGCATTTATATAGCACCTACTGTGTGCCGGGCACTGTGCTAAGCACTTTATAAATATTATCTCATTTGATCCTCTGTGACCCTGTGTTGTTGAGTCTGACCCTGTGTGACTACATTTAGGGTTTTCTTGATAAAGATACTAGAGTGGTTTGCCATTTAGGCAAACAGGGTCACTTGACTTTGCTCAAGATCACACAGCTAGTAAGTATCTGAAGCCAGATTTGAACTCAGATCCTCCTGATTCCAGGGCTGGTGCTTTATCCACTGCACCACCTAGCTGGCCTTATGACCTTGTGAGGTAGTTGCTATTATTATTCCTATTTTACCGTTGAGGAAACTGAGTCAGACAGAGGTTAAAGGACTCACCCAGGGTCACACAGTTAGTAAGTGTCTGAGCAGATCTGAGCTCAGGTTTTCTTGACTCTAAGTTCAGTGCTCTATTTTATTAACCACTTAGCTGTCTCTGTGATATGGGGCTCAGCATGTAAGCCAGTTTACCTAGAATATGGAGAGTGTGATGGGAAGTAGCGGGTAAGGTCATAGCTTTCAAACAGGGAGGCTAGTGAAATGGAAATGCAAGAAAAACCAGGGAAAAGTGGAAAAAATAAAATAAAATAAAAACTAATGAAAATAACAACAACAAAAGAAAAAACCTTGGAAATGGAATCAGGAGACCAGGCTTCAATACTGGCTATGTGATTACGGGCAGATCATCCTACTTCTCTGAGTCTTATTTACCAAAGGGAGAATACTCCTCAGTCTACTTACCTGCTGTGGATTGTTATGAGAAAGGTACTTTGTAAAACTGTTACTGGAAGCAGGGGTTATTACTCTTGAATTGCTATCACATGGAGCTGTGAGTCCTGGAGTGGAAAGTTGAGAACATTGGAAGCTGACTTTCAAGAAAATCTGGCTTTTGTCTAGGACAGAGCTGAGTAGGAAGTCAGTCCTAGGGTGGAGTCAGAGAGGGCAGGCTCAGAGGCCAAAGGGATAAATAACTGTTCAACTTGCATAAGAGGACACAAAAGTGAAGAGCCAGATGTGAGCCTGCTTTCCAGGTGAGCTTTGTGAGGGATGAGTTGGGGATATACCTGATCTAGGACCCTTATGGAGATTTGTACCCACATGTAATTTCTATCCATGGTAAGAGAAGGTTCTCACTAGGCTGAGGAGTGTCAATTTTCTCATGTGGCAATGGGGAGACATTGAAGGTTTTTTTTGAGCAGGGGGAAGGATTTTAGCAGAACTGGAATTTAGGAAGATAACTCTGGCAGTGGGGATAATGGGAGGGGCTAGACTAGAGGCAGAGGGGACAGTTACAATAGTCAAAGTGAGAGGTGATGAGAACTAGGGCTAGGTTAGTGATCCTGGGAGTGTAGAGAATGGGACTGAACCATGAACTGTTACAGAGGCTGAATTACTTGGAATAATGGAAATAGCCCAAGAATTGAGACCAGAGGAACTGGGTTTGAATCTCTGCTCTTCTGTTCATTACTTCTGAACTACATAGGCATATCTCTTAACTTCTCTATACCTCAGGTTCCCTATTTGTGGAGAGGAGGAGTTGAAGTATTCTTTTTTTTAAAAATTTATTTTATTTTTAATTTATGAAATAAATGGAAGTAAATTCTTAGGTTTCTTCCAGTTCTAAGTTCTCTATTAAGTCTTGGCAACTGATCCAAGACTGACAAGGCTGGTCAGGGCTAGATTGCAGATGGGCTTGAATGCTGTCTGGTTTTATTCTCAGTGTTGCCATCTGTAAAATGGGAATAATAATCCTTACATGTGGTGGTTGTGAGCTGGTTTCCACCGGTTACCCCACCCTCACTGAGGCACTCGGAGGTACAGCTGTTGGTACTTGCCTGCTCGACCATCTGGGCTTCAGGATCTCCTCCTGGTTGGCAGTTGGAGGCTGTAGGGTTCTGACAGCTTATCTGGTGTTGGGCTGGAATCAACAAGGCTGGAACTTTTTGGCACCTCTAGGTTGCTTTCTTCAGCTCCTTTCAGATGAATGCTGCTGGGTGCTTATCCACCTGGGGCCCTTTGTAGTGCTGCTTCCCTTATTTTTGCTGAGGTACTG
>NW_020953182.1:0-3642 GCF_900497805.2 Vombatus ursinus | reverse complement strand
GAGACCTGTTTGCTGTAGAATGCCGAGGCACCAGAATTTCCTCCTGGTGTGCTAAAGTGGGTCTTTCCACTAGCTGGCTGGGCGACTCCTGTTTCGTACTGCTCCCCTTCCCCCAGGGTAAGAGGGGCCTTTCCTGTTAAAGCCTCTAGCTACCTGGGCTACTGCACTGCTGTACCTCATCTTTCTTCTGGTTCAGCTGTTCCAGGGTTTTTTCTGGGGTGATATTTTCTGGGTTTTCAGAGGTTGATAGGGGAGGGTGAGAGCGACTACCTTTTTACTCCACCATCTTGGCTCCCGGAAGCCCATGTAGTGGTTGTGAAGAAAGGAATTTGTAAACCTTTAAGTCTTAGAGAAATGTTAGCTATTATTACTTTTCTGTTCCCCTTTTCTTCATCTGATTTCTTCATTAGTATTTGGATCCCTATTCCACACCCCTCCCAACACATATACTTAGAGGAGAGGAAGAAACAAGAGAGGAGGCCTTTTAGGAGTTGCAGGTAAGGGAATAAAGGGGTAGATGGGACTGGGCAGCCTAGGTCTCAGGGTACCAACCAAAGGGAGCCCCACAGTTGTGGAGAGGCTTGAGGTGGTCAAGCCCTATGATCAGGATTCAGATAGCTTTTGTGTAAGGAAGGGAGGGTGGAAGGGACCCTACAACAGTGGAGAGTCCTAGGTTGGGCTCTGGGGGTATTGGAACTGGGTGGGGGGAAATCTGGTCAAGGTCTTGAACTTCAGCTTCCCTATTGTGTATCCAGGTGGAGACAGCAGAGAACCATGAAAATTCTCATCTCTGCCTTGCTGGGAACCCTGTTATTTGTGGAATCAGGTGAGACCCTGGGACTCTGGATGGGAGATCCAAAGCCTTGGAAGGAGGCAGACAGATTGCTAGGATGCTCTTTCCCTTTTCCCTAGTGATGTAAGGGAATCCAAGGAGGAGGAAAGATTTGAGGCTAGGGTCATGTTGGGCTGAGAAAGGATGGGCTGGAAGTTCTGGAAGCTTCAGGGAAGTATGAGGTATAGCTTATGGAGAGAGGACCATAGCCTGTAAATCAGGGTGGAGTTGGAGGAGGAGCAGCTGGGAAAGGGCACCAGGGCAGATGGGAAAGGAGCCCTCATTTGCTGTGCTTTTGTGGGCTCAGTTGGCATGCCTGGCAAATTCTGTGGTTGTGCATGGTGCATTTCCCTTGTTGGCAGGGGGTGTATTTGTGAGCTGGGTGAAGTGTGGTGTGGTGTGGTGTGTGTGTGTGTGTGTGTGTGTGTGTGTGTGTGTGTATGTGTCCTCGTGCTAAGGCTTGGACACTTGGTCAATTGTGAGCACAGTGAATTTTGCATTTGTGAACCTAGTGAGTGGTGTGAGCTATGGGGCTGGTGGAGGTGGGATGGGCAGGCTGGGGAATTATTCCCATCCTTAGCCCATTCTTCCAAACCTTAGGAAGCCTGGGGTCCAGGTTGTGGGGCAGGAGGCAGCTCTCATGCAGACTCTCCCTTGCTTCTGGGCTTGGGGACTTGGGGTTTGACTTGCCCAGCATCCTCATGGGATGTCCCTGGGATGCTGGGCTCTCTCCCTGGCAAGGTTGCTGCTCTAATTCATGTGTGCTCCTCTGCAGCTCACTGCCTACAGTGTTATACATGTACTGAGGTTGAAGGAGTAGCCAGCAGCTGTCAGGTTACTACATGCCTAGCTGGGCAATCTACCTGTGCCACGGCTGTGTTAACTTCAAACTTTGGTGAGTTCTGTTAGAGTTATGGCTGGGGTTCAGAGGTTCAACTGTGGGAGCTTGGGACCATGGAGTGTGTAGGAGGTGGGAAGAGGGAGGGAGGGGGTGACTTTGCAGATATCCAATGTCTTTGGGCAGAATCCAGTCCTGAATCTCACAGCATTACAGAGCCTCAGAGTTGGTGACAACCTCAGAGCATCCAGTCCCACCCACACCTGAGCAGGCTTCATTACCTTCTCTAGATCAATTCTGATAAGGAGTCATCTAGCCTCCATTGAAGACCTCTAGGAGTAGTACTCTCCCTTTCCCCCAAGGCAGCCCATTCTAGTACTGGACTGCTCTTCTTGGACATAATCAATCAACCAACAAGCATTTATTAAGCACCTACTATGTACCAGGCACTGTGTTATAGGTAGTGGGGCTTCAAAGAAAAATGATCGAAATAGTGTTTTCCCTCAAGATGTTCCTTTTCTATTGGAGAAAACCACAATTGTAAATGTATACAGAAATATATGTAAAATAAATGCAAGGTAATTTAGGGGATTGGACGTCCATGTGGCACAGTGGATAGAGTTCTGGGTCTGAAATTAGGAGGACTTATCTTCCTAAGTTCAAATCTGGCCTTGGATGCTTACTAGCTGTGTGGTTGTGGCTAATTAGTATGACCTCTCTGAGCTTTAGTACCCTACTGACCTCACAGGATAGGTTTCAGATTCCAATAACAGGACTTGGTGGGGGTTAAGGAAGCAGAATGGGGCAGGTAGATGGCAAGGATAGAGTACCAGGTCTGGAGTCAGGAAGACTCATCCTCCTGAGTTCCAATCCAGCCTCAAGTACTTTCTAGCTGGGGGATCCTGAGCAAGTCACTTAAACCTGCTTGCCTCAGTTTCCTCTTCAGTAAAGTGAGCTGGAGAAGGAAGTGGCAAGTCACTCCAGTATCTTTGCCAAGAAAACCCCAAATGAGGCCATGAAGAGTTGGACATAATTGAAACAACTGAACAGCAACAACAGTTTAGGAGGTTGGGCATTAACCACTGGGAGAATCAGGAAAAGCTTCATGGAGAAGGAAGTGTTTGAGCTGGGTTTGGAAGGAAACTAGGGCTTCTAAGAAGTGGAGGTGAGGAGAGAGAGCATCCCATGGGGGAATAGCCCACACAAAGATGGGAGAAGGAACACTTTGTGTTAGGAGGATCAGGTGTGCAAAGTGATAAGGCTGGGCCCAGTTATGAAGGCCCTTATATGCCAAACAGAAGAGTTTATATTTGATTTTGGGGCCTCGGAAGTTTACTGAGTTGACGAGTGACATGGTCTAACTTGTGCTTTGTTTTAATTCATTCGTTTCAGTCATGTCTGACTCTCATTTTTTTTTTACAAAGATACTGCAGTGGTTTGCCATTTTCTTCTCCAGTTCATTTTACAGATGAGGAAACTGAGGCAAATAGGGTTAAGTGACTTGCTCAGGGTCACACAGCTAGCAAGTGTCTGAGGTCAGATTTGAACTCAGGAAGATTCCAGATTCCAGGCTCTTCACTCTACCCACTAAGCTATCTAGCTGCCCTCAGTTCTTCAAATGCTCAAAGGCAAGCCTTTTCTTCTCTAGGCTCTATAAATATCCCCAGTCCTTTTGTCTGATCCTCATGTGATGTGGACTCAAAGCCCTTCATGGTCCTGTTTGCCCTCTACAGGATACTCTCCAGATTCTCAATACCCTTTTTAAAATTGTGGTATCTGGAATTGCCCTCTAGAACAGTCTAAAACAGCCTAGAATCTAGAACAGTCCTCTAAGTAATAAGGTCTGGTGAGAGCAGAGTACAATGGGACTATTGCCTCCTTTTTCCTGGAAATTAGACCTCCTCTAATGTAGCCCAAGATTAGCTTTTTTTTTTTTTGGCTGCCTCCTTACACTGCTGACTCTTATGGAGTT
>NW_020953181.1:0-20027 GCF_900497805.2 Vombatus ursinus | reverse complement strand
TACCAGGGAGTTATGAGAAATAACTGATTTGGAACAACTAAGCAATGTTAAAGCTTTCGGTGAAAATCCATGTCAAATAAAAATATTATCACCAATATGAAATGTGAAAGCAGCATTTAAGTTAAGAACTCAATAGTTTGATCAACTTAAAGGCAAATTGTGTTCCCCAGTTTAATGAGCCCAGGCCCAGGGCTGCATGACATTTTTGTCGAAGACTTGGATAGTGAGTGAAGTAGAGAATATTTCTTAAGTGTGTGGATTTCTTGGAAGTTATTGGAATAAGATGCAGGGTTGGCTCAAAAGCACATTGGATAAATTGGAAAAGTGATCAGAAATCAAAGAGAAGAAAGTTTGAGAGGGGAAAGTACAAGGTGGTACACTTTAGGAGGAAATATATAAAATATGAATGACTGCCTAATTGCATATTAAGGATGACCTGGTATTCACTAAAGGTAACCTGGTAAACAGTCAACGAAACAGTGTTTTATTAAAACAAATACAAACCACACACAATCAGCATGATAGGGAAATGTGAAAGTTTAAGTTTGTACAGAATGTGCGAACCAGTAATCAAATCTTCACTTTGCTCCCCGTGTCTGAAACATTCTCCCTTTACCTTCATTGCCTGTTGTGCTCCTACCCTTCTTTAAAGCTCTACTCCTCCATAAAGTCTTCTCTGCTCCTCTTTGTTAGTAATGACTTTCTCTCTTGGAACTCAAAATGTACTTTATCATGTTTGAGGATATATTATAGGTTTTTTCCTGCATGTGTCTTATTCCCTTACTAGACTGTTAGCTCCATGACGGCAGGAATTACATTTTATACAAGCTTTGTATCTCCTGGAGAACCTGTCATCATGGTTTACAATATTTGATGAATTTAAAAGACACTTGCTCCTTGGAAGGAAAGCTATGGCAAATCTGGATGCCACACTAAAAAAAAGCAGAGATATTGCCTTGCCAACAAAGGTCCATAGAATCAAAGCTATGCCTTTTCCAGTAGCAATGTGTGACTGTGATAAGGAAAGCTAAGCATGGCAGAATTGATGCTTTTGAATTGAGGTGCTGCAGAAGACTTTTGAGAGTCCCTTGGACAGCAAGGAGATCAAAACAGTCAATACTTAAAGAAATTAATTTAGCTGTTGATTGGAAGGTCAGATAATGAAGCTGAAGCTTAAATACTTTGGTCACATAATGAGAAGACAGGACTCATTGGAAAAGACCTTGGTGTTGGGAAAGATTGAAGGTGAAAGGAAAAGGGGACCACAGATGATGAGAGGAATAGATAGTATCATGGAAACAACAAACATGAACTTGGATAGACTTTGAGAGATAGTAAAGGACAGATGGGCCTGGCCTGCTGTGGTTCATGGGGTCACAAAGACTGAATGACTGAACAATAACATAACATGTCTAATTCCCCTTCTATGTGACAGAGCTCAAAAAATTGCATAGAATGATTATGTCTCCTGTCTTATTTTCCCCATTTTGGGGACTTAGGGACACTTAATATAGCTAAAAGCATAAGCCTTTACGATGGGCACATTTTATATTACAAACTGTCACTTGAGCCTTTAAATCCCTGCTAGCTATCACACTATATCTTACCTTCCATTCTCCTTGAGAAAGATATATGTTTTAGGTATCTTCATTTCCTCTTCTCTCGCTTTCTTCTGAACTAGCTGCGATACAGCTTCCAGCTTCATCTTTCAACTGAAACTGTCCTTTCCAACATTACCCATGCTCTCTTAATTGCTAAATCTAATGGCCTTTCTCCATCCTCATCCTTCTTGACCTGTCTGGATACTTATCTTCTCTCTAGGTTCTTGTGACATTGCTCTCTCCTGATATTCCTCCTACCTGCCTGACCACTCCTTCTCAGTCTCCTCTGCTGCATCTTCCTCTAGGTCACATCCACTAAATGTGAGTGGCTTCTTCCTATGCCCTCTTCTATTCCTCTGTTTTATAAAATTTATCTATTTATAAATTTATTTATAAAATTTATTTTATAAAATCTATTTTTCTTGATGATATCATCAGCTCCCATGGGTTCAAATGATCTTCTCTTTGGTATCTGTGTGGCAGAGAGAAGTCGTGTGAAGAGGCTATTACAGTAGTCCTTGTGGGAGATGATGAGGGCCTGATCCAGGGTAGTTATTCTGGGAGGGGAAGAAGAGGATGGATATAAGAAATGTAGAGGCAGAATTGATGAGACTTGGCAAATTCTTGGGTCTGAGAAGTGAGGAAGATCCAAAAGAAAAAAATCCAGGATGACTAAGTTTATAAACCAGCATAACTGGTGTGATGATGGTGTCCTCAATAGATATGGGAAATGTGGACCAAGGGCAGGTTTGCTGGTATAATCCTTAACCCAAAGCCCACCGGTATGGAATTTTCTCCTTGTTAGTGGAGATGAATGCCCTGCCCTGAAAGAGGGGCAGGACATTGTTGGGGGGAGCTGGAAAGTCTCAGACTTCTTGAGTCTTCCTTGGGTTTCTTCAACTTTCAAGTCTTCTTGGGGACTCTTCAAGCATCTAGTCACTTTGGGTGTTCCTGGCTTCAAGAAGGAAGATGGAAGAGGTCAACCCCATTTCAGGATGCTGAAGAAAATGACTAGGAAGACAAAAGCGAAGCTGATAGGCTCCATCATGTCCTTTGTCTTAGCTTGCTACTTTGGGGAACTTCCCCCTTGGGTGAGATCTAGAACTCTCTTTTTCAATTGAACAGAGTTATCTTGCTCCCGGTGGGAGAGATCCTTCACTCTGTATTGTTTAGTACATATTCTCCTCTAGGTATCTTCTTTAATTTCTGTTTTGCTACCAGTTTGGATAAATGGGTTTTCTCTGATAATTGTTATATGCGTATTCATTGTAGGACTGGTATTTAGTGGGAAATGTTAAAAGAAATTTCTGTTCTGACCTCACCCTGATTCTGATTAGGCAGAAGTGTTGGGTGTGGCCAGACCTTGTTTCAAATGTACTCTGTTTTTTGTAGTGAACAACTTCCATATAAGGGCAAAAGTATTTTGATTGTTGTTCAATTCTGTCCAACTCTTCCTGACTCCTAGAGGAGTTTTCTTGACAAAGATACTAGAATGGTTTTCTATTTCCTTCTCAAGCTCATTTTACAGATCAGGAATTAAGGCAAATAGGGTTAAAATGACTTGCCCAGGGTCACACAGCTAGTAAGTATCTGAGGCCAGATTTAAACACATGAAGATAAGTCTTCCTGACTTCAGGCCTGGAACTCTACCCACTACACCACTTAGCTGCCCTGAGCTCCTTTTGATTGGTACATATAATTATGAGGAGATGAGATTAGTACCTCCTCAGCTCCTCTCTCATTACAGTATCATGGGGAGATGGGATTAGTGAGCAGTGCACACTGCCACCTTCTACAAGTGACGTTAGATTCAAAGTCTAAGCAAGATTTTAAAATGAGTCACTCAGGCTGACTCAGCCTGAGCCGCTGACTTCACACAATAATAATTGTTTGGACTGGACTTGGGCACTTGGATAATTTACCAAGGAGGGGTATTTGTAGGAAAATTGTGGGAAGCAAATTTGGTCAGATTATTACAGGACCTGTGCGTGAAAAAAATCAGACCTGAAAACCTAGAACCAAGGCTAATGGATTATTGGTGCAGTAGAGAGGGACTTTCAAATAGAGACTGCCCCTCTTTTGTGGCAACCACTCTTTTAAGAAACAAATCAGGGAAGAGTACACATCCCCTTTCAACCAGGGCACATTGCATTGTGCCAGCGAATGATCATGATTTAAAAGCAATTGTTCCAGTTTATGTTAATCAACCAGAAGTTCTGCCTGGGTTGGAGTGTGAAAACTACTAGTGAACTCAGGGGAACTTCTACAGCTTTTTTTTTTTTTTTTCTGGTGAGGCAGTGGGGGTTAGGTGACTTGCCCATGGCCGCACAGCTACTTGTTTGTAGTTGGATTTAAGCTCAGGTCTTCTTGACTCTAGGCCCAGTGAGCCAATCCACAGTGCCACTTGGCTATTTCCAAGTTCATCCACTCTCTTAAAGTAGCTATGGGTCCTTTTGTTAATGTCTAACTCCCTCAACTCATTGTGTGGGAGGGACCTGTTCTGTAAAGTGGAGGCCTTTATTCACTGTGATTCCTGAGGGGGTAGGTTAAAAACACGAAGGAATTGATGTGGCTCATCCAGGCAATTTTAAAGGAACCTAAAAGGTTTGTAGAGAGGTGAAAGTGCCACCATGAGTCTCGGGAAGCGAGGTCAGCAAAAACGCTACAATTTGAGGTGCTGGCAGCTAATGACCCTTGGGATTGAAATGTCCAATGTGCCCATTTGTGATTGTAAATCCAGATTTGATTTCATTTGGTTGAAATTTGTCCTGAAACTAAATTAAATTGAGATTTCATTTGCAATGAGATGCTTTTTCCTATTAGGATAATTGTGATAAATCAGAACTTAATGCAAAATATATTTGCTAGTTAAGGCAATATTGGAATTGCTTTATTGGAAATGGAAAGTACATGGATCAGGAAAATCTGAGTTCGAATCTGGTCTCAGAAATTTGTTAGTAAGTTACTTCACCTGGTATTTACCACAGTTTCCTAATTGAAAAAAGGGATAATAAGAGCACCCACTTCCCAAGGTTGTTGTGAGGATCAAATGACAATAGTTGTAAAGCACTTTGCACAGTGTGTGGCACATAGTAAGCACTACATAAATGTTAGCTATTATTTTTATCAAATGCAAATACTCCATACTGGGTTTTCAATGTGATTAGTATAGTGGATGGAACACTAGGCCTGGAGTCAAGAAGACCTGAGTTCAAATCCAGCCTCAGACATTTACTAGCTGTGTGACCCTGGGAAAGTCACTTACTCATGTTTGCCTTAGTTTCCTCATCTATAAAATGAGCTAGAGAAGGAAATGACAAATCACCCTAGTGTCTTTGCATTTCTTTTTTTTTTTTGACTAGGCAATGGGGTTAAGTGACTTGCCCAGGGTCACACAGCTAGTAAGTGTTATGTGTTGAGGCCAGATTCGAACTCCTGAATCCAGAGCCGGTGCTGTAACCACTGTACCACCCAGCTGTCCCCCCGCCCCCAGTATTTTTGCCAACAACCCTCCAACAAAGGAGCAGGAAGAGTCAAATACGACTGAGAAACAACTAAACAAACAAGCAAAAGTAAGAGGGGGCAGCTTGGTGGCACCATAGCATATAGAGTGCCAGGCCTGGAGTCAGGAACGCTCATCTTCATGAGTTCAAATCTGGCTTCAAACTCTTACCAGCTGTGCAACCATGGGCAAGTCACTTCACTATGTTTTGCTATTTGAGGTAAAATCTCTTAGGACTATAATTTGATATTGTTCTGAGTTTTTATTTCAGGCGTGATTGTCTGAATTGTCATTAAGAAATAGTTCACCATTCAGTGGGATTGCCATATGCTGCCCAAAAGGAAGTACAATTTGAGAACTCCTATAGGCGCATTACTGGGAAAAGCTGAGGAGATGGTGAATACACAAAAGTAGGTTCTTCTTGACTCAGTTTCCCCATTGTGCTATTTACTTTCTGAATAGGAAGAATTTCCCACCTGGTTAATTGTGAGTCTAGCTATGATACCCTGTGAATAATGTGGGACTTTGCTGAATGATTGATTGTTAACTATGACTTTTGGAGTTTCCCCCCTATTATGCCTAATGTCAGATCAGTCTGTGCCCTTGAAGAGACAGTCTTAATATTGTCATAACTATGTCCTTCCTTTTTCCTTTCATAGCAAATTTCTATATTCAGGGTAGGTAACCAGTGGACTTTTTTTTTTTGTCATTGCAATACACTTGAACTAGGCTCCCCAGTAGGGGCCTCAAGAACCACCAAAAACATTGCTTATGCTCTCTGTTAGCCCATACTTTCTGTTAGCCCACTCGCTGACTACTCTTCCTTAGTCACAGTTGTTGAAATTGATGTCTGGGTGACCAGGCATGAAACCATTCTATGAGGTGGACTATGAGTGATGCTAGATGGAAACTCTATTTCACCTAAACTATTAGGATGCCTCCTGTGCCAACAACACCATGCCCAGGGATGTGGGAACTGAGTTCCTTGCACTTACAAGTTCACTGGTTATAGTTTGCCCCCAGTGTTTATGCAGAAGCCCATTCTGCGGTCTCTATTTTCCTTTCTTGTCAACGATTCAACTCACAGAAGAAAATTGACAAAAGAGGGGAGAAAGTGGGTGACTCTATCATATGGATACCTGCAGATTGGTGTTATTGACTTACCAAAATCTATGGCCTGCAGATATGTTTGGTGTGCAGAGACCAATTGAGCCATAGGGTAGAAGCCTTTTTAGCAATGTAGCCCGAAGCAAATATGGTACATGATACCAAGATTTGGCCTGCCAAGTGCCATACTTTACTACAGAAATAACTAAGCAACTCTCCAAGTGTTTTGGGATAACCCTGAACCCGCACACCCTTAATCACCCACAGTCTTCAGGAAGAGATGAGTGGCTCAATAGGGAAGTTGACTCTTTTGGTGAAACCATGTTAGGAAACACATTTACCATTATCTCAGGTATTTCCCCCTGTGTTGCTCCAACTTAGAAATCTGTAGACAGGATTGTGGTTTATTACCTTTTGAAATTCTGTTTGGTAAGCCAACTACTATTATTAGGGGCTTGAACCCTGGATCCTAAGTGCCTGAGCCTGGCCAGCAGGGGATGAAAGCCTGATAAGATAAAAAGCAGGGATAGGGTGGGGGACCTCCAGCAATTTGAATTGAGGTCTGGCCATACCCAATGCTGCTGTCTTGGTGTACTATATGCAAACTGAGGCACTTACTCTAAGGAATCTAGAACTCTTTCCCCCGAAAGGGGAAGATGTCCAGAGGAAGATGATGCCTGTGAAATTAAAGGTGATCTTTATTAGGCGGGGAAATAACATGCATGTGTGGAGCAGTTGAAACTAATGTTGAAACATTAAGCAGATGATGTGGATGGCATGTATACTCTTCAAACAAAGGGAGGCAAGCAATGGGGAAAAGATGTGGGAATTGGGCTGGTCCCAGGGAGGAACAGGGTATGCAGTGAGGAAGGAATGGGGCTGTCAGAGAGGCAGGAAGCAGAGGGAATGAGGGAAGGGGGAGAGGAAATCCAGGTACCAGAATAGTGGCTTTTTGATACATGAAACAGAAAACATTCTTTTTGCATAAACACAATAAGCAGTCTGAACAGTTCAGGACTCAAATGTAAACAAGATAAGGGGATGTCTCCAAGTCATAAAATCAGGATGTCTCTGAGAGTCCCATAACAACAAGATAAGGTTGTCTCTGAGGGTCCATAAATTAGCATAAGGCTCAGGGGATCCCCCCCCTCCCCCAAGGCTGGTATGAGTTAAATTAGCTTCAGGGTGGATGATCTTCTTTCTGAAGGCCCAGCTGGTTTTACTCTCTAGTAGTCACAAAATTGTTGGCATGTCAAGCTATTCCTTACCTTAGTTAATTCAGCCTATCCTCATGTAGCTCTTCTCAGTTACCTGGATAATAGGGGAGCTCAAGCAAATCAAGGTGGTTATTCATTTATACATACAATAAATTCCTTTTGTCTTATTTCCTGGGTTTGCCTTGCTGATCAGGATGAGGCCCAAACAAAAATTTCCTTTAACTGAGGGGAGTCAAACCTTTGGATGTAAAGCTTGGGGTCCTACTTCCCCTACCCGTCCCATAATAACACAGCAATCAAAAGTTAGATTGAACTTGATCATACCCCCTAGACTAACAATATTTAAGGAAAGACCTATAATTCTAGCCTGGCACCCCCTCTTTCTGAGAAATGTAGAGTGGCCCCTGGGCTCAACTTCTTGTTTTCTCTCCTGCCAGGAATGAAAGTCTGAATGCAATTGAATATATAGTTACTTGCTATAGGTCGTTATGTATATGTATTGTTTTAGTGATTTTCATTCATGTTTTTTGCTGTGCTATTGTATTATTTAAGCACCATTTGTTAATCCAATAGAGCATTGTTGCTGTAATAACATCCATTTGTTCATCGCATTATTAGTTGTGTATTAATGTAGACACATGTGGAACAATCTCTAAAAAACACGGTAGCTAAGATAATCAATGGGCAGTTAGGTGGCATAGTGCTAGGCCTGGAGTTAGGAAGTCTCATCTTTGTGAGTTCAAATCTGGCCTCAGACACTTACTAGTTGTATGACCCTAGGCAAGTCACTTAACCCTGTTTGCCTCAGATTCCTCATCTGTAAAATGCACTAGAGAAGCAAATGTCAAACCATTCCAGTATCTTTGCCAAGAAAATCCCAAATGGCATCATGAAGAGTCAGGCATGACTGAAAAACAACTGAACAACAGCAATAAATGTTATTGAGGGGAACTGTCTTGCTTTTGCAATTGAAAAGCATAGAGGCCTTCTAATATCAGTAATAGACCCTGGTCTTAAGAATAAGGACCTTTGAATGATATTGGTCAGAAAGGTGAAAAGACTAGAATGTACAATTAAGGCAACTGATGTTAAGGAAGGTGAGGAAACTCAAGAAGTTATTCCAATCTTGCCTAAGGATTTTGACCATGGAGATATATACCTGAGGAATTAACAGTAGAAAGTTATTCCTGGGAATTTTAGAGTCATCCATCCTCTGAAGATGAAGAACTACTTTAGAAAATAGGAAACTTTCTAATTGGAGGAGGCATTTCTACAGAGAGACTAAATGTTTTAATTATACAAGAATTCTACTCCATCTCCGGTAATGTAGAGGCCATGCCCCTTGTGTTAAACAAAGACAACAGACTCCAAATTGACATTTTCTCTGGACAGGACCCATGTCTTCAGGAGAACAATCCTAGGAGACTTGGGATGTATTAAAAGTTATATTGAGGGGGATGGAGCCAAGATGGCAGAGTGAAAGCAGTGATTTGCTCGAGCTCTCCCCCAAACCCCTCCAAATACCTGTTAAAAAATGTCTCTAAACAAATTCTAAAGCAGCAGAACCCACAAAAAGACGGAGTGAAATAAATTTCCAGCCCGAGATAACCTGGATGGTTGATCAGAAAGGTATATCCCACCGGGCAGGGAGAGGAGCATAGTTCGGTGTGGATGCGCAGGCCACAGCAAACCTGGAGCATGCCTTACAGGACTGAATTGGGGGCAGCTGTGGTGGTTTCCAGACTTCTCAACCCATGAACACTAAAGACAACTTGGAAGGTCAGTGGGAAAAGTCTGTGCCTGCGGTGAGAGAGAAGCTAGGTTTCAGTTGCAAGACCTGAGAGCAGGCGGCAGTTGCTTCCTGAGCTTCTGGCCCACAGACTGAGGGGTAATCGAGTGACTGGTTAGACGGGGATTGCAGGGATCTCTTTGCCAGTGCTGAGAGGCAGGAATGTCTTGCTTTGCCCGTGCTTGAATCTGGGTCACAGTTCTGAGGGGCAGTCCTGGGGCATGGAGGAGGGCTGGCTTGGTGGAGTTTGTTGTGGCAGTGGAGAGGAAACACCTCACCCCTTATCATACCATCTTGGAAGAACTGAAAATTTACAGGTCCCTAGAAGTAGCTCTGAAAACAGCTGTACAAACCCCTGAAGCTTGGGACAGTACATTCTCCACATTGGAAGCAGACTCTTACCTTAACAAAGAGTTTAAAACTCAAGTAATTGGCTGAGATCATGAGTAAGCAGCACAAAAAGAGTGAGACTATATTATCTTACTTTGGTGACAAAGAAGATCAAAAGATACAACCAGAAGAAGACAACAAAGTCAAAGCTCCTACATCCAAAGCCTCCAAGAAAAATATGAATCAATCCCAGGCCTTGGAAGAGCTCAAAAGGGATTTTGAGAAGCAAGTAAGAGAAGTAGAGGAAAAACCGGGAAGAGAAATGAGAGTGTTGCAAGAAAATCATGAAAAACAACTCAACAGTTTGCTAAAGGAGATCCAAAAAAATACTGAAGAAAATAACACCTTAAAAAATAGCCTAACCCAAATGGCAAAAGAGGTCCAAAAAGCCAATGAGGAGAAGAATGCTCTAAAAAGCAAAATTGGCCAAATGGAAAAGGAAGTCCAAAATATTACTGAAGAAAATACTGCCTTAAAAATTAGAATAGAGCAATTGGAAGCTAGTGACTTTATGAGAAATCAAGACACTGTAAAACAAATCCAAAAGAATGAAAAATTAGAAAACAATGTGAAATATCTCATTGGAAAAACAACTGACCTGGAAAATAGATCCAGGAGAGAGAATTTAAAAATTATTGGACTATCTGAAAGCCATGATCAAAAAAAGAGCCTAGACATCATCTTTCAAGAAATTATCAAGGAAAACTGTCCTGATATTTTAGAACCAGAGGACAAAATGGAAATGGAAAGAATCTACTGATCTCCTCCTGAGATTCCCAAAGGAAAACTCCTAGGAATATTGTAGCCAAATTCCAGAGTTCCCAGGTCGAGGAGAAAATATTACAAGCAGCCAGAAAGAAACAATTCAAGTTTTGTGGAAACACAATCAAGATAACACAAAATTTAGCAGCTTCTACATTAAGGGACTGCAGGGCATGGAATAATATTCTGGAGGGCAAAGGAGATAGGATTACAACCAAGAATCACCTACCCAGCAAAACTGAGTATAATCCTTCAGGAGGAAAAAATGGTCATTCAGTGAAATAGAGGACTTTCAGGCATTCTTGAAGAAAAGATCAGAGCTGAATAGGAAATTTGACTTTCAAATACAAGACTCAAAGTGGAACATGAAGAGGTAAACAGGAAAGAGAAATCATAAGAGAATTATTAAGGTTGAACTGTTTACATTCCTGCATGGAAAGATGATATTTGTAACTCATGAGACCTTTGTCAGTATTAGGGTAGTTGGAGGGAAAAAAATATATGTATATATAGATAGATAAATAGATAAATAGATAGATGGATAGAGGGCACAGGGTGAGTTGAAGATGAAGGGGTCATATCTGGAGAATAAGATTAAGGGGTGAGAGAGGATTATACTAGGAGAAAGAGAAAGGGAGAGGTAGAACAAGGTAAATTATCTCACAAAAAAGCAGAAAAAAAAGGCTCTTACAGTGCAGGGAAAATGGGGAAAGGTGAGAGGGAGTGAGTGAATCTTATTCTCATAGGATTTGACTTAAGGAGGGAATAACATACACACTTAGTTGGGTAGGGAAATCTGTCTTACATTACAGGAAAATGGGGGGAAGGGGACAAGCGAGTAGGGGAATGATAGAGAGGAGGGCAGATTGGGAAAGGGGGCAATCAGAAGCAAATGCTTCTGAGGAGGGACAGGGTCAAAAGGAAGAAAAAAATAAATGGGTGGGCGGGATAAGATTAAGGGAAAGAGTTTGTTTTTCACAGCATGTCTACTATGGAAGTGTTTTGCATAACTGCACATGTATAACCTATATTGAGTTACTTGCCTTTTCAATGAGGGTGGGTGGGGAGGGAGGAAGGGAGAAAATTTGGAACCCAAAGTTTTAAAAACACATGTTTAAAAAAAATGTTTTCACATGCAACTGGGAAATAAGAAATACAGGAAATGGGGTACAGAAATTTATCCTGCCCTACAGGAAAATAGAAAGGGAAGGGGATAAGAGAAGGGGGGAGAGATAGAAGGGAAGGCAGACTAGGGGAAGGGGTATTCAGAATGCATGCCATCTTGGGGTGGGGGGGATGAGATGGGGTGACAATTTGGAACTCAAAATCTTGTGGAAGTAAATGTTGAAAACTAAAAATAAATAAATTTATTTTAAAAAAAGTTATATTGACTTAGTGGCCTATTATTCCTAACCCTGCTTATCAACCAGTGTTGAGGGAGGCTCTGTTGGGGAAGAGACTCCAACTCTGCAGCGTTTTGCATTACCTGCTCTTTGTTACATACCCCTACCTGCGAATTGTCATGTTGTTGCTACCTTGGGGAGGAACTAAGATACAAGGGCCCAACCTCTTTTGCTGAGGTGCACCTATCTGAATTGTCTTAAAGTTACCTAAAAAAGCTATTCCCACTTTGAAACCCTGGCTGATCTTCAGTGATCAGCCTCTTTACTTGTTGCTACCTTGACATACTTTCAGCTCCTTTAATTCTCTTTGTCCTGAGTTTTGCCTTGTTAATCAAGGTGAAAGCCCAAATGAAGAATTTTCCTTTCAACAAAGGAAATGGCAAATCCCTCCAGTATCTTTGCCAAGATAATCCCAAATGGAATCATAGAAAGTTGGACATGAATGAAAATGACTGAAACAAACAACATACCTATGGTCATCTAATCCACAGTTATAACTAAAGGTGGGACCATTACTCTAATGATTCCATGATGGACGTATTCTTACGTCAAGCATTTGTGTTCTCTACTCCCTTGGTCCTCTAACTCCCCAAGGAGAATAGCATAGTACCCTACTCCATGTCTTACCTGACTGTCTCAGGTTCTGTGACTGCAGCTCAGCATTGGTGGTGCTATTGTCTTGCTTTGTGTGCCCCACACTTGAGAAGGCCTGGGTCTGCCGAAACTGAACCCTGTAAATAATATTGATCCTTGAAGCCCAGGAGTACCTGTCTCACCTCAGCCATTGTTGGTGATGGTTTCTGTGTCTGAATGGATCTGTTGACATCAGCTGTGTGAGGGTCATGTTACCAATCAGTGTAATTTTTCCAGTATTCTCAGGATTCATAGCACCAATATTTATCAGTCTCTACTGCACCCTCAGGAGGAACTCAATAGGCTTTTCTTCTTTCTGGTGTACAGTATTAGAGACAAAATTAGCACAGGAATCTTTGGATCTGCCGCCCTCAAACATCACAGCTAGTTTGTTTATATTCCTGCCAGGTAACTTCTGGCCTTGCCTCCAGGAGGGCATCCATGGCCTTGGCAACTGTCTGTCTTAAGATCCTTGATAGTCTCACCATTTTGTCTGCCTCAGGGGTCTTCCCAAGAGCACTCTTGCTTGTCCAGCTGTTGAAAATAAAATTCTTCATTTGGGCTTTCACTCTGATTAATGAGGCAAAACTCAGCACAAAGAGAATTAAAGGGAGTTTTTTATAAATATGTGAAGGTAGCATTGTATGTACGTTAAGGTAGCAAGACATAGATGGGCAGATCACTGAAGATCAGAAATGGTTGGGCCAGTTTTTGTTTTTTTTTTTTTGTGAGGCAATTGGGGTTAAATGACTTGCCCGGGGTCACACAGCTAGTAAGTGTTATGTGTCTGAGGCCGGATTTGAACTCAGGTCCTCCTGACTTCAGGGCTGGTGCTCTACCACTGCGCCACCTAGCTGCCCCAGGCCAGTTTTTATAGGTAACTTTAAGACAATTCAGATAGGGCCTTTGTATCTCAGTTCCCACCCAAGGTAGCAAGAAGAGGACAATTTGCAAGTAGAAGTACAAAGGTCATAGGTAGGGGATAACTTTGTGTAACTCTGCCTCACTTAGATCCAATTCATGAGGAAGTTAAGACATCACCCATCATCTGATAATTTACCCCAACATTGTGATGTCATTGGTCCTGAAAGATCAGTCAGTGACTGAGAGAACTAGGCCTATTAGACCAGTTACTAGGCTAAGCTATGATGTTACAGGTATAAATCTGAAGATAGAGCTACATATGTCTCTAGGTGACAGTGCTAGTGATTGCCCATATGAAATATGTCTTGCTTGTAATTCCATATGTTTACTACTGTACATTGTAAATTATTGCATGTTTGAGTATGCTTATTTTTTAAATTTTGCTGTTATGTTCATGTTATTTAAAGTTTTTTTCTTTTGTGACATTCTTTTTTCTTTTATTCAATTGTATTTAGTATTTTATTTTTCTCCAATTATATGTAAAGAAAATTTTCAACATTTGTTTTTAAAATTGAGTTCCAAATTCTATCCCTCCTTCCCTACCCCCCTCATTGAGAAGGCAAACAATTTGATACAGGTTATACATGTGTAATCATACAAAACATATTTCTATATTAGTAATTTTATAAAAGAAAACAGACCAAATAAAAAACTCAAAAAAAAAATAAAGAAAGCAAAAAAAAAAGTGTGCTTTGACCTGTATTCAGACTTTCTCTGAGAGTGGATAGCATTTTTCATCGTAAGTCCTTCAGAGTTGTCTTGGATCACTATATTGCTGAGAACAGCTAAGTCATTTGCAGCTAATTGATCATCTTACAATATTGCCATTACTGGGCACAATTTTTTTTCCTGGTTCAGCTCATTTCACTTTGCATCAGTTCATATAAATCTTTCCAGGTTTTTTCTGAGAGCATCTTACTCATCATTTCTTATAGTACAATAGCATTCTGTCACAATCATATGCCACAACTTGTCCAGTCATTCCCCAGTTGATGGGCATCCCCCCAGTTTCCAATTCAGAAATGTCTGTTTGTTAATTGTATTGTCCATACTACTGCTTATTGTTAAATTGTATTTTATATGTAGGCCTATTGATATTGTAGCTACATAGTTTTGCTTTGTTAGTTAGCCATGCTTATTGTTTTGATTGGACTGTATATTGTGGATACACATATACTTTCAAAATGTGCATGTCATACTGTTCTGTATGTAGTTTGGCATGTTGTCTTTGTATTATCTTTGCAGGTGATGATGCTATGTCTATTGCATATACTGTTAGTGTGCATTTGTTTTATTTTAGTTTCAATGGTACTGAAAGTTAGTTATCTGGGATGTCAGGAAAATCATCCTTATTGTTTTAAAGCAATGATATTTGTGTCTATAGTGTATACTTACATGTTTTGGACTTGCTCCAGCTGACCTTTGCAAGTGACCACAAAGAATCTTGGCCTAGGGCAGGAACATAACTTCTGACCCAAAGCAATTCTCCTTATTGGCAGAGGAGAATGCCCTGCTCATTGTGAAAGGCATGGCAGAGTTGGTGAGAGGGTAGGAAAGTTCAAGCCTTTATGAGTCCTCTTTGAGATTTTTTAAACTTTAAGTGTTTTGGGGGACTCTTCAAGTGTCCAGTTGCTTTGGGTGCTCCTGGCTTCTGGCTTCCAGAGAGAAGATGGAAGAGGCCGTTTCTAGTTTAGGATGATGAAGGAAAAGACTCTGGGAAGACGTGAGTGAGGCTGGAAGTCTACATCATGTCTTTTTCTCTAGCTTGCTACTCTAGAGACTTTGGGGAACTTCCTCTTGGGTGAGATCTAGAACCCTCTTTCTCCCAGTGGGGGAGCTCCTTCACTTTACATTCTCTGGTATATATTCTCCTATGTATACTTTCTTTGATTTCTGTTTTGCTACCAGTTTGAATACATGGTTTTTCTTTGATAATTTCTATATGTGTGTTGATTATGGAATTGATATTTAGAGAGAAGGCAGTCAAACCCTAGGATGTAAAGGTGGGGTCCTGCTTTTCTCTCCCCCACCCCAAATAACACAACAATCAGAAGTTAGATGGAATCTGATCATACCCCCTGGACTAACAATATTTAAGAGAGTAGATTAATATAATTCTAGCCTGGCACCCACTCTTTCCTATGAGAGTGAAGTGGCCTTTGGCCCCAATCTCTTGCTTTCTATCCTGGCAGGAATGAAAGTCTCTCTTGGAGAAGAGTGTGGAAAGAAGGGGCTAGAGATATCTGTTCCTCCTCTCTTTGAGCCACACAAGGACAGCCCTTCTTTACATGTGAGCTCTTCTTCATAGCAGAAAAACAGTGAATTTTGTTTTGGAGATGTTGAGTTTGAGATACTAATGGGACATTCAGTTAGAGAGGTCCTATAGGCAGTTGTTGATACAGGACTGGAGTTTAGGAGAATAATTTGGGAGTCACCTGCATAGAGGTGCTAATTAAACCCTTGGGAGCTGGTGAGATCACTGCGATAAAATGTAGAGAGGGAAGAGAAAGTCCAAGATAAAGCTTTGGATGTCCCCCATGATTAATGGGCAGGTGATTCTACTGATTTAGCAAAGGAGACTGAGAAGTGCTCCCAATTATAATAAGAGAAATACAAATTAAAATAATTCTGTGGTTCCATCTCATATCCATCAAATTGTTTTAAAAGTGGGGAAATGGACTTCTGGGGGGGTGATGTAGGCAAGATGTTGAAGTAGAGGAAGCACTTTAGCTGAACTCTCCCAACATTCGTTCCAAACTACTTTAAAATAACTCCTCAAATCAAATTCTGGAGCAACAGAGGCAACAAAGGGAAAAACTTCCAAATCCCTTAGAACTAGCTCTGAAAACAGCAGTACAAAAAAACCTGAAGCTTGGAACAGTGCCTTACCCCCCACCAGCTGAGCAGAGTTCAACTTTAACATAAAGTTCAATGTCAGGAAGTAGGCTGGAAAAATAAGCAAACAACCAAACAAAAAGAACCTGACCATAAAAGGCTGCTATGGTGACAAGGAAGATCAAGACACAAACTCAGAAGACAATGATGTAAAAAACAGATATAAGTGAAGCCTCAAAAAAAAAAAAAATACAGATTAGAAATAAGCCCAACAGGAATTCCTATATAAGCTAAATTTTTTTTCTCAAAAACCAAATAAGAGTGGCAGAAGAAAAATTGGGAAAAGAAATGAGAGAGATGTAAGAAAACTAAAAAGACAGTAGTTTGGTAAAAGAGAAAAAAATGCTGAGAAAACAACACCTTAAAAAGCAAAATTGGCTGAATTGTAAAAGAGATACAATACCTCACTGAAGAAAAGAACTCTTTAAAAAGCAGAATTGGCCCCACCATTGCTGGGCTTGCTGGGGAGATATGGATGCTCATAATCTGTTCTGTCACCTCAGTATGGGGACCAGCTTCAACCTGAGGCACTTCCTAGTGGACACGGCCTGATTCCATCTAGGAAAGAGGAAATTTTACTTTGATTCCTCAGAGTTCTTAGAGGGACTGAACTTCTTTGGAAGTAAGAAATCTGCCCTAGCTGAAAATGGAAACATTAAACAATATGTTATCCAAAGAAGAGAGGACAGATTATAACAAGAAGCAGAATTGGCCAAATGGGGGAAAAGGCACAAAAGCTCACTGAAGAAAATAATTTCTTAAAAATTATAATTGAGTACGTAGAAGCTAATTACTCCAAGAGACATCAAGAAACAAACAAAAAAAAATCAAAAGAAGGAAAAAATAGAAGACAGTGTGAAATATCTCATTGGGAAAAAAAAAAAACTGACCTGGAAAATAAATCAAAGAGATATAATTTAAGAATTACTGGATTACCTGAAGCCATGATAAAAAAAGAGTCTAAACATATTATTTCAAGAAATTATAACTTTCAGTACAATTTGTTAGGAAAAGTATGTTAATATATGTATTTATGTATGCATATATGTGTGCATATGCATATGTGTATGCCTATATCTGTATTTATATATAAATATATCCACATTTAATTGTAGCTTTCTGTTGCAGGGGGAGGAAGGAGGAAAAAGAACAAAGTAAAAAGTGCACAGTAGAAAACAAAAGAAAGCTTACAAGGAAGCAAAGAAAAGGTAGATAGCTCTCAACACAACATGTAGTATTTATTACATAGGCTCTCTTGAAATTGAAATTTATTGCTATATATTTTGAATCCTCTCTTACATTCTGCTCTGCACATGACTTTTTTTCTTTTCTTATTGTGTATTTAAGTTTAAAATGAAAAAAGAAATTATAAATTTCAAGAAATTATAAAGTTGGGGCAGCTAGGTGGTGCAGTGAATAGAGCACCGGCCCTGAACACAGGAAGACCTGAGTTCAAATCTGACCTCAGACCAAACACTTGACACTTACTAGTTGTGTGACCCTGGGCAAGTCACTTACCCCCAATTACCTAAAAAAAAAAAGAAAGAAATTATGAAGTAAAATTGTCCTGTTATCTTAGAACTAAAGGGTAAAATAGAAATAACCCACTGATCAGCACCTGAGATACCAAAATGAAAACTTCTAGCAATATTCTAGCCAAATTCCAGACCTCCCAGGTCAAAGAGAAAATATTTCAAGCAGCTAGAAAGAAACCTTTCAAAATACTATTTAGCCACAGCCAGGATCACACAAAATTTGGTAGCCACCATGTTAAAGGAGCAGAGGGCTTGGAATATATTCTAGAAGGCAAAAGAACTGGAATTACAACAAAAATAATCTACCCAGAAAAACTGAGTATAATCCTTTAAGGGAACAAATACATATTTAATGAAATAGAAGACTTTCAAACATTGCTGATGAAAAGACCAGAGCTGAATAGAAAATCTGACTTTCAAATATAAGACTCAAGAGAAGCATATAAAGGTAAACATGAAAGAGAAATTATAAGAGACTCAGTAAGGTTAAACTGTTTACCTTTCTATATGAGAAGATGATACACGTAACTTCTAAGAACTTTACAATTATTAGGGCAGTTAGAAGGATTCTACATAGACAGGGGGTCATGAACATGAATTGAGTATGATGGGATAATCTCAAAAATAAATGAAAGGGTGAGAAAGAGGAATGCACTGGCAGAGGGGGAAGGGAGAGCAAAATGGGGAAAATCATCTCACATAAAAGAGGCGTGCAAGGAAGAGCTTTTCCGGTGGAGGGGAAAGGGGGAGGGGAGTGAATAGCATTCGAACTTCTCTCTTATCTGAATTGGCTCAAAGAGGGAAGAACACTCTCACACACACACACACACACACACACACACACACACATGCACGCACAGAGAGAGAGTTGGGTATAAAAATCTAACCTAGCAGAGAAGTAGGAGAGGAAGGGGATAAGGGAACAGGAGGGGGTAGAAAACAGAGAGGGCAGACTAGGGGAGGCAGTGTTCAGAAACAAAACAGACATTAGAGGAGGGACGGGATAAAAAGAGGGAGAAGGATAAATGGGAGAAAACAGGATGGAAGAAATACATAGTTATCACAACTGTGGATGTGAATGGGATGAAGTCACCCATAAAACAGAATTGAGGAGCAGAATGGATTAGAAACCAGAATCTGACAATATATTGTTTACAGAAAACACTTGAGTGAAAATATGAAGGAGTGTACCTTTTCTCAGCTATACCTGGCACCTTCACAAAAATGAACATGTATTAGGGCATACAATCCTCACAACCAAGGGCAGAGAAGTAGAAATGTTAAATTCACCTTTTCTGACCAACGGCAAACCATTCCACTATCTTTGCCAAGAAAACCCTAACTGGGATCACGAAGAGTCAGATACAACTGAAATGACTGAACAACAATCATAATTTCTGACCTTAATGCAATAAAAATTACATTTGATAAGTGGCTGTGGAAGCATAGATTAAAAATCAATTGGAAACTAAATAATCTAATTCTAAAGAATGAATACCTCAAAAAGCAAATAGTAGAAACAATAAATAATTTTATTAAGATAATAGCAACAATGAAATAGCATACCAAAATTTGTGGGATGTAGTCAAGGCAATATTTAGGGGAAAATTTATATCTCTAAACATGTACATCAATAAAAGAGAGAAAGAAGAAATGAATGACTTGAACTAATAAATAAAACTAGGAGGTGGTTTTATGAAAACAACAACAGCAACAACAAAATGGATGTAAAACGCTGGTTAATTTGATTTAAAAAAAGAAAGAAGAAAACCAAATTACTAGTATCAAAAATGAAAAGGGTGGATGTATCACCAATTAAGATGAAATTAAAGCAATTATTAGAAGCTATTTTGCCCAATTATATGTCAGTAAAACTGACAATATAAATGACAAGGATGAATATTTGCAAAAATGTAAACTACCCAGATTAACAGAAGAGGAAACAGAATACTCAGATAACTCTGTCTTAGAAAAAGAAATTGAATGAGCTAAAAATGAGCTCCCTAATTAAAAATCCTCAGGACCAAATGGATTTACAAGTGACTTCTTCCAAACACCTAATTAATTCTAATACTATACAAATGATTTGAAAAAAAATATGTAAAGAAGTCTTACCAAATTGCTTTTATGACACAAATATTGTTTTGATACCCAAACCAGGGAGAGTAAAAACAGAAAAAGAAAACCATAGGCCAATTTCACTAATGAAAATACTAGCAAAGATATTACAGCAATATATCAAAGATTATACACTACAAACAACTGGAGT
>NW_020953180.1:0-38516 GCF_900497805.2 Vombatus ursinus | reverse complement strand
TACCAGGGAGTTATGAGAAATAACTGATTTGGAACAACTAAGCAATGGTAAAGCTTTCGGTGAAAATCCATGTCAAATAAAAATATTATCACCAATATGAAATGTGAAAGCAGCATTTAAGTTAAGAACTCAATAGTTTGATCAACTTAAAGGCAAATTGTGTTCCCCAGTTTAATGAGCCCAGGCCCAGGGCTGCATGACATTTTTGTCGAAGACTTGGATAGTGAGTGAAGTAGAGAATATTTCTTAAGTGTGTGGATTTCTTGGAAGTTATTGGAATAAGATGCAGGGTTGGCTCAAAAGCACATTGGTTAATTGGAAAAGTGGTCAGAAATCAAAGAGAAGAAAGTTTGAGAGGGGAAAGTACAAGGTGGTACACTTTAGGAGGAAATATATAAAATATGAATGACTGCCTAATTGCATATTAAGGATGACCTGGTATTCACTAAAGGTAACCTGGTAAACAGTCAACGAAACAGTGTTTTATTAAAACAAATACAAACCACACACAATCAGCATGATAGGGAAATGTGAAAGTTTAAGTTTGTACAGAATGTGCGAACCAGTAATCAAATCTTCACTTTGCTCCCCATGTCTGAAACATTCTCCCTTTACCTTCATTGCCTGTTGTGCTCCTACCCTTCTTTAAAGCTCTACTCCTCCATAAAGTCTTCTCTGCTCCTCTTTGTTAGTAATGACTTTCTCTCTTGGAACTCAAAATGTACTTTATCATGTTTGAGGATATATTATAGGTTTTTTTCCTGCATGTGTCTTATTCCACTACTAGACTGTTAGCTCCATGATGGCAGGACTTACATTTTATACAAGCTTTGTATCTCCTGGAGAACCTGTCATCATGGTTTACAATATTTGATGAATTTAAAAGACACTTGCTCCTTGGAAGGAAAGCTATGGCAAATCTGGATGCCACACTAAAAAAAAAGCAGAGATATTGCCTTGCCAACAAAGGTCCATAGAATCAAAGCTATGCCTTTTCCAGTAGCAATGTGTGACTGTGATAAGGAAAGCTAAGCATGGCAGAATTGATGCTTTTGAATTGAGGTGCTGCAGAAGACTTTTGAGAGTCCCTTGGACAGCAAGGAGATCAAAACAGTCAATACTTAAAGAAATTAATTTAGCTGTTGATTGGAAGGTCAGATAATGAAGCTGAAGCTTAAATACTTTGGTCACATAATGAGAAGACAGGACTCATTGGAAAAGACCTTGGTGTTGGGAAAGATTGAAGGTGAAAGGAAAAGGGGACCACAGATGATGAGAGGAATAGATAGTATCATGGAAACAACAAACATGAACTTGGATAGACTTTGAGAGATAGTAAAGGACAGATGGGCCTGGCCTGCTGTGGTTCATGGGGTCACAAAGACTGAATGACTGAACAATAACATAACATGTCTAATCCCCCTTCTATGTGACAGAGCTCAAAAAATTGCATAGAATGATTATGTCTCCTGTCTTATTTTCCCCATTTTGGGGACTTAGGGACACTTAATATAGCTAAAATCATAAGCCTTTACGATGGGCACATTTTATATTACAAACTGTCACTTGAGCCTTTAAATCCCTGCTAGCTATCACACTATATCTTACCTTCCATTCTCCTTGAGAAAGATAAATGTTTTAGGTATCTTCATTTCCTCTTCTCTCACTTTCTTCTAAATTATCTGCAATACAGTTTCCAGCTTCATCTTTCAACTGAAACTGTCCTTTCCAATGTTACCCATGCTCTCTTAATTGCTAAATCTAATGGCCTTTATCCATCCTCATCCTTCTTGACCTGTCTGGATACTTATCTTCTCTCTAGGTTCTTGTGACGTTGCTCTCTCCTGATATTCCTCCTACCTGCCTGACCACTCCTTCTCAGTCTCCTCTGCTGCATCTTCCTCTAGGTCACATCCACTAAATGTGAGTGGCTTCTTCCTATGCCCTCTTCTATTCCTCTGTTTTATAAAATTTATCTATTTATAAATTTATTTATAAAATTTATTTTATAAAATCTATTTTTCTTGATGATATCATCAGCTCCCATGGGTTCAAATGATCTTCTCTTTGGTATCTGTGTGGCAGAGAGAAGTCGTGTGAAGAGGCTATTACAGTAGTCCTTGTGGGAGATGATGAGGGCCTGATCCAGGGTAGTTATTCTGGGAGGGGAAGAAGAGGATGGATATAAGAAATGTAGAGGCAGAATTGATGAGACTTGGCAAATTCTTGGGTCTGAGAAGTGAGGAAGATCCAAAAGAAAAAAATCCAGGATGACTAAGTTTATAAACCAGCATAACTGGTGTGATGATGGTGTCCTCAATAGATATGGGAAATGTGGACCAAGGGCAGGTTTGCTGGTATAATCCTTAACCCAAAGCCCACCGGTATGGAATTTTCTCCTTGTTAGTGGAGATGAATGCCCTGCCCTGAAAGAGGGGCAGGACATTGTTGGGGGGAGCTGGAAAGTCTCAGACTTCTTGAGTCTTCCTTGGGTTTCTTCAACTTTCAAGTCTTCTTGGGGACTCTTCAAGCATCTAGTCACTTTGGGTGTTCCTGGCTTCAAGAAGGAAGATGGAAGAGGTCAACCCCATTTCAGGATGCTGAAGAAAATGACTAGGAAGACAAAAGCGAAGCTGATAGGCTCCATCATGTCCTTTGTCTTAGCTTGCTACTTTGGGGAACTTCCCCCTTGGGTGAGATCTAGAACTCTCTTTTTCAATTGAACAGAGTTATCTTGCTCCCGGTGGGAGAGATCCTTCACTCTGTATTGTTTAGTACATATTCTCCTCTAGGTATCTTCTTTAATTTCTGTTTTGCTACCAGTTTGGATAAATGGGTTTTCTCTGATAATTGTTATATGCGTATTCATTGTAGGACTGGTATTTAGTGGGAAATGTTAAAAGAAATTTCTGTTCTGACCTCACCCTGATTCTGATTAGGCAGAAGTGTTGGGTGTGGCCAGACCTTGTTTCAAATGTACTCTGTTTTTTGTAGTGAACAACTTCCATATAAGGGCAAAAGTATTTTGATTGTTGTTCAATTCTGTCCAACTCTTCCTGACTCCTAGAGGAGTTTTCTTGACAAAGATACTAGAATGGTTTTCTATTTCCTTCTCAAGCTCATTTTACAGATCAGGAATTAAGGCAAATAGGGTTAAAATGACTTGCCCAGGGTCACACAGCTAGTAAGTATCTGAGGCCAGATTTAAACACATGAAGATAAGTCTTCCTGACTTCAGGCCTGGAACTCTACCCACTACACCACTTAGCTGCCCTGAGCTCCTTTTGATTGGTACATATAATTATGAGGAGATGAGATTAGTACCTCCTCAGCTCCTCTCTCATTACAGTATCATGGGGAGATGGGATTAGTGAGCAGTGCACACTGCCACCTTCTACAAGTGACGTTAGATTCAAAGTCTAAGCAAGATTTTAAAATGAGTCACTCAGGCTGACTCAGCCTGAGCCGCTGACTTCACACAATAATAATTGTTTGGACTGGACTTGGGCACTTGGATAATTTACCAAGGAGGGGTATTTGTAGGAAAATTGTGGGAAGCAAATTTGGTCAGATTATTACAGGACCTGTGCGTGAAAAAAATCAGACCTGAAAACCTAGAACCAAGGCTAATGGATTATTGGTGCAGTAGAGAGGGACTTTCAAATAGAGACTGCCCCTCTTTTGTGGCAACCACTCTTTTAAGAAACAAATCAGGGAAGAGTACACATCCCCTTTCAACCAGGGCACATTGCATTGTGCCAGCGAATGATCATGATTTAAAAGCAATTGTTCCAGTTTATGTTAATCAACCAGAAGTTCTGCCTGGGTTGGAGTGTGAAAACTACTAGTGAACTCAGGGGAACTTCTACAGCTTTTTTTTTTTTTTTTCTGGTGAGGCAGTGGGGGTTAGGTGACTTGCCCATGGCCGCACAGCTACTTGTTTGTAGTTGGATTTAAGCTCAGGTCTTCTTGACTCTAGGCCCAGTGAGCCAATCCACAGTGCCACTTGGCTATTTCCAAGTTCATCCACTCTCTTAAAGTAGCTATGGGTCCTTTTGTTAATGTCTAACTCCCTCAACTCATTGTGTGGGAGGGACCTGTTCTGTAAAGTGGAGGCCTTTATTCACTGTGATTCCTGAGGGGGTAGGTTAAAAACACGAAGGAATTGATGTGGCTCATCCAGGCAATTTTAAAGGAACCTAAAAGGTTTGTAGAGAGGTGAAAGTGCCACCATGAGTCTCGGGAAGCGAGGTCAGCAAAAACGCTACAATTTGAGGTGCTGGCAGCTAATGACCCTTGGGATTGAAATGTCCAATGTGCCCATTTGTGATTGTAAATCCAGATTTGATTTCATTTGGTTGAAATTTGTCCTGAAACTAAATTAAATTGAGATTTCATTTGCAATGAGATGCTTTTTCCTATTAGGATAATTGTGATAAATCAGAACTTAATGCAAAATATATTTGCTAGTTAAGGCAATATTGGAATTGCTTTATTGGAAATGGAAAGTACATGGATCAGGAAAATCTGAGTTCGAATCTGGTCTCAGAAATTTGTTAGTAAGTTACTTCATCTGGTATTTACCACAGTTTCCTAATTGAAAAAAGGGATAATAAGAGCACCCACTTCCCAAGGTTGTTGTGAGGATCAAATGACAATAGTTGTAAAGCACTTTGCACAGTGCGTGGCACATAGTAAGCACTACATAAATGTTAGCTATTATTTTTATCAAATGCAAATACTCCATACTGGGTTTTCAATGTGATTAGTATAGTGGATGGAACACTAGGCCTGGAGTCAAGAAGACCTGAGTTCAAATCCAGCCTCAGACATTTACTAGCTGTGTGACCCTGGGAAAGTCACTTACTCATGTTTGCCTCAGTTTCCTCATCTATAAAATGAGCTAGAGAAGGAAATGACAAATCACCCCAGTGTCTTTGCATTTCTTTTTTTTTTTGACTAGGCAATGGGGTTAAGTGACTTGCCCAGGGTCACACAGCTAGTAAGTGTTATGTGTTGAGGCCAGATTCGAACTCCTGAATCCAGAGCCGGTGCTGTAACCACTGTACCACCCAGCTGTCCCCCCGCCCCCAGTATTTTTGCCAACAACCCTCCAACAAAGGAGCAGGAAGAGTCGAATACGACTGAGGAAAAACTAAACAAACAAGCAAAAGTAAGAGGGGGCAGCTTGGTGGCACCATAGCATATAGAGTGCCAGGCCTGGAGTCAGGAACGCTCATCTTCATGAGTTCAAATCTGGCTTCAAACTCTTACCAGCTGTGCAACCTTGGGCAAGTCACTTCACTATGTTTTGCTATTTGAGGTAAAATCTCTTAGGACTATAATTTGATATTGTTCTGAGTTTTTATTTCAGGCATGATTGTCTGAATTGTCATTAAGAAATAGTCCACCATTCAGTGGGATTGCCATATGCTGCCCAAAAGGAAGTACAATTTGAGAACTCCTACAGGCGCATTACTGGGAAAAGCTGAGGAGATGGTGAATACACAAAAGTAGGTTCTTCTTGACTCAGTTTCCCCATTGTGCTATTTACTTTCTGAATAGGAAGAATTTCCTACCTGGTTAATTGTGAGTCTGGCTATGATACCCTGTGAATAATGTGGGACTTTGCTGAATGATTGACTGTTAACTATGACTTTTGGAGTTTCCCCCCTATTATGCCTAATGTCAGATCAGTCTGTGCCCTTGAAGAGACAGTCTTAATACTGTCATAACTATGTCCCTCCTTTTTCCTTTCATAGCAAATTTCTATATTCAGGGTAGGTAACCAGTGGACTTTTTTTTTGTCATTGAAATACACTTGAACTAGGCTCCCCAGTAGGGGCCTCAAGAACCACCAAAAACATTGCTTATGCTCTTTGTTAGCCCACACTTTCTGTTAGCCCACTCGCTGACTACTCTTCCTTAGTCACAGTTGTTGAAATTGATGTCTGGGTGACCAGGCATGAAACCATTCTATGAGGTGGACTATGAGTGATGCTAGATGGAAACTCTATTTCACCTAAACTATTAGGATGCCTCCTGTGCCAACAACACCATGCCCAGGGACGTGGGAACTGAGGCCCTTGCACTTATAAGTTCACCGGTTGTAGTTTGCCCCCAGTGTTTATGCAGAAGCCCATTCTGCGGTCTCTATTTGCCTTTCTTGTCAACGATTCAACTCACAGAAGAAAATTGACAAAAGAGGGGAGAAAGTGGGTGACTATCATATGGATACCTGCAGATTGATGTTATTGACTTGCCAAAATCTATGGCCTGCAGATATGTTTGGTGTGCAGAGACCAATTGAGCCATAGGGTAGAAGCCTTTTCAGCAATACATGCCAAAGCAAACATGGTACATGATACCAAGATTTGGCCTGCCAAGTGCCATACTTTACTACAGAAATAACTAAGCAACTCTCCAAGTGTTTTGGGATAACCCTGAACCCACACACCCTTAATCACCCACAGTCTTCAGGAAGAGATGAGTGGCTCAATAGGGAAGTTGACTCTTTTGGTGAAACCATGTTAGGAAACACATTTACCATTATCTCAGGTATTTCCCCCTGTGTTGCTCCAACTTAGAAATCTGTAGACAGGATTGTGGTTTATTACCTTTTGAAATTCTGTTTGGTAAGCCAACTACTATTATTAGGGGCTTGAACCCTGGATCCTAAGCGCCTGAGCCTGGCCAGCAGGGGATGAAAGCCTGATAAGATAAAAAGCAGGGATAGGGTGGGGGACCTCCAGCAATTTGAATTGAGGTCTGGCCATACCCAATGCTGCTGTCTTGGTGTACTATATGCAAACTGAGGCACTTACTCTAAGGAACCTAGAACTCTTTCCCCCGAAGGGGAAGACGTCCAGAGGAAGATGATGCCTGTGAAATTAAAGGTAATCTTTATTAGGCAGGGAAATAACATGTATGTGTGGAGCAGTTGAAACTAATGTTGAAACATTAAGCAGATGATGTGGATGGCATCTATACTCTTCAGACAAAGGGAGGCAAGCAATGGGGAAAAGAAGTGGGAATTAGGCTGGTCCCAGGAAGGAACAGGGTATGCAGTGAGGAAGGAATGGGGCTGTCAGAGAGGCAGGAAGCAGAGGGAATGAGGGAAGGGGGAGAGGAAATCCAGGTACCAGAATAGTGACTTTTTGATACATGAAACAGAAAACATTGTTGGTGCATAAACACAATAAGCAGTCTGAACAGTTCAGGACTCAAACATAAACAAGATAAGGGGATGTCTCCAAAAATCATAAAATCAGGATGTCTCTGAGAGCCCCATAACAACAAGATAAGGTTGTCTCTGAGGGTCTATAAATTAGCATATGGCTCAGGGGACCCCCCCCCCCCCATGACTGGTATGAGTTAAATTAACTTCAGGGTGGCTGGTCTTCTTTCTGAAGGCCCAGCTGGTTTTACTCTCTGGTAGTCACAAAATCGTTGGCATGTCAAGCTATTCTGTACCTTAGTTAATTCAGCCTATCCTCATGTAGCTCTTCTCAGTTACCTGGATAATAGGGGAGCTCAAGCAAATCGAGGTAGTTATTCATTTATGCATACAATAAATTCCTTTTGTCTTATTTTCTGGGTTTGCCTTGCTAATCAGGATGAGGCCCAAACAAAAATTTCCTTTAACTGAGGGGAGTCAAACCCTTGGATGTAAAGCTTGGGGTCCTGCTTCCCCTACCCCTCCCATAATAACACATCAATCAAAAGTTAGATTGAACTTGATCATACCCCCTAGACTAACAATATTTAAGGAAAGACCTATAATTCTAGCCTGGCACCCCCTCTTTCTGAGAAATGTAGAGTGGCCCCTGGGCTCAACTTCTTGTTTTCTCTCCTGCCAGGAATGAAAGTCTGAATGCAATTGAATATATAGTTACTTGCTATAGGTCGTTATGTATATGTATTGTTTTAGTGATTTTCATTCATGTTTTTTGCTGTGCTATTGTATTATTTAAGCACCATTTGTTAATCCAATAGAGCATTGTTGCTGTAATAACATCCATTTGTTCATCGCATTATTAGTTGTGTATTAATGTAGACACATGTGGAACAATCTCTAAAAAACACGGTAGCTAAGATAATCAATGGGCAGTTAGGTGGCATAGTGCTAGGCCTGGAGTTAGGAAGTCTCATCTTTGTGAGTTCAAATCTGGCCTCAGACACTTACTAGTTGTATGACCCTAGGCAAGTCACTTAACCCTGTTTGCCTCAGATTCCTCATCTGTAAAATGCACTAGAGAAGCAAATGTCAAACCATTCCAGTATCTTTGCCAAGAAAATCCCAAATGGCATCATGAAGAGTCAGGCATGACTGAAAAACAACTGAACAACAGCAATAAATGTTATTGAGGGGAACTGTCTTGCTTTTGCAATTGAAAAGCATAGAGGCCTTCTAATATCAGTAATAGACCCTGGTCTTAAGAATAAGGACCTTTGAATGATATTGGTCAGAAAGGTGAAAAGACTAGAATGTACAATTAAGGCAACTGATGTTAAGGAAGGTGAGGAAACTCAAGAAGTTATTCCAATCTTGCCTAAGGATTTTGACCATGGAGATATATACCTGAGGAATTAACAGTAGAAAGTTATTCCTGGGAATTTTAGAGTCATCCATCCTCTGAAGATGAAGAACTACTTTAGAAAATAGGAAACTTTCTAATTGGAGGAGGCATTTCTACAGAGAGACTAAATGTTTTAATTATACAAGAATTCTACTCCATCTCCGGTAATGTAGAGGCCATGCCCCTTGTGTTAAACAAAGACAACAGACTCCAAATTGACATTTTCTCTGGACAGGACCCATGTCTTCAGGAGAACAATCCTAGGAGACTTGGGATGTATTAAAAGTTATATTGAGGGGGATGGAGCCAAGATGGCAGAGTGAAAGCAGTGATTTGCTCGAGCTCTCCCCCAAACCCCTCCAAATACCTGTTAAAAAATGTCTCTAAACAAATTCTAAAGCAGCAGAACCCACAAAAAGACGGAGTGAAATAAATTTCCAGCCCGAGATAACCTGGATGGTTGATCAGAAAGGTATATCCCACCGGGCAGGGAGAGGAGCATAGTTCGGTGTGGATGCGCAGGCCACAGCAAACCTGGAGCATGCCTTACAGGACTGAATTGGGGGCAGCTGTGGTGGTTTCCAGACTTCTCAACCCATGAACACTAAAGACAACTTGGAAGGTCAGTGGGAAAAGTCTGTGCCTGCGGTGAGAGAGAAGCTAGGTTTCAGTTGCAAGACCTGAGAGCAGGCGGCAGTTGCTTCCTGAGCTTCTGGCCCACAGACTGAGGGGTAATCGAGTGACTGGTTAGACGGGGATTGCAGGGATCTCTTTGCCAGTGCTGAGAGGCAGGAATGTCTTGCTTTGCCCGTGCTTGAATCTGGGTCACAGTTCTGAGGGGCAGTCCTGGGGCATGGAGGAGGGCTGGCTTGGTGGAGTTTGTTGTGGCAGTGGAGAGGAAACACCTCACCCCTTATCATACCATCTTGGAAGAACTGAAAATTTACAGGTCCCTAGAAGTAGCTCTGAAAACAGCTGTACAAACCCCTGAAGCTTGGGACAGTACATTCTCCACATTGGAAGCAGACTCTTACCTTAACAAAGAGTTTAAAACTCAAGTAATTGGCTGAGATCATGAGTAAGCAGCACAAAAAGAGTGAGACTATATTATCTTACTTTGGTGACAAAGAAGATCAAAAGATACAACCAGAAGAAGACAACAAAGTCAAAGCTCCTACATCCAAAGCCTCCAAGAAAAATATGAATCAATCCCAGGCCTTGGAAGAGCTCAAAAGGGATTTTGAGAAGCAAGTAAGAGAAGTAGAGGAAAAACCGGGAAGAGAAATGAGAGTGTTGCAAGAAAATCATGAAAAACAACTCAACAGTTTGCTAAAGGAGATCCAAAAAAATACTGAAGAAAATAACACCTTAAAAAATAGCCTAACCCAAATGGCAAAAGAGGTCCAAAAAGCCAATGAGGAGAAGAATGCTCTAAAAAGCAAAATTGGCCAAATGGAAAAGGAAGTCCAAAATATTACTGAAGAAAATACTGCCTTAAAAATTAGAATAGAGCAATTGGAAGCTAGTGACTTTATGAGAAATCAAGACACTGTAAAACAAATCCAAAAGAATGAAAAATTAGAAAACAATGTGAAATATCTCATTGGAAAAACAACTGACCTGGAAAATAGATCCAGGAGAGAGAATTTAAAAATTATTGGACTATCTGAAAGCCATGATCAAAAAAAGAGCCTAGACATCATCTTTCAAGAAATTATCAAGGAAAACTGTCCTGATATTTTAGAACCAGAGGACAAAATGGAAATGGAAAGAATCTACTGATCTCCTCCTGAGATTCCCAAAGGAAAACTCCTAGGAATATTGTAGCCAAATTCCAGAGTTCCCAGGTCGAGGAGAAAATATTACAAGCAGCCAGAAAGAAACAATTCAAGTTTTGTGGAAACACAATCAAGATAACACAAAATTTAGCAGCTTCTACATTAAGGGACTGCAGGGCATGGAATAATATTCTGGAGGGCAAAGGAGATAGGATTACAACCAAGAATCACCTACCCAGCAAAACTGAGTATAATCCTTCAGGAGGAAAAAATGGTCATTCAGTGAAATAGAGGACTTTCAGGCATTCTTGAAGAAAAGATCAGAGCTGAATAGGAAATTTGACTTTCAAATACAAGACTCAAAGTGGAACATGAAGAGGTAAACAGGAAAGAGAAATCATAAGAGAATTATTAAGGTTGAACTGTTTACATTCCTGCATGGAAAGATGATATTTGTAACTCATGAGACCTTTGTCAGTATTAGGGTAGTTGGAGGGAAAAAAATATATGTATATATAGATAGATAAATAGATAAATAGATAGATGGATAGAGGGCACAGGGTGAGTTGAAGATGAAGGGGTCATATCTGGAGAATAAGATTAAGGGGTGAGAGAGGATTATACTAGGAGAAAGAGAAAGGGAGAGGTAGAACAAGGTAAATTATCTCACAAAAAAGCAGAAAAAAAAGGCTCTTACAGTGCAGGGAAAATGGGGAAAGGTGAGAGGGAGTGAGTGAATCTTATTCTCATAGGATTTGACTTAAGGAGGGAATAACATACACACTTAGTTGGGTAGGGAAATCTGTCTTACATTACAGGAAAATGGGGGGAAGGGGACAAGCGAGTAGGGGAATGATAGAGAGGAGGGCAGATTGGGAAAGGGGGCAATCAGAAGCAAATGCTTCTGAGGAGGGACAGGGTCAAAAGGAAGAAAAAAATAAATGGGTGGGCGGGATAAGATTAAGGGAAAGAGTTTGTTTTTCACAGCATGTCTACTATGGAAGTGTTTTGCATAACTGCACATGTATAACCTATATTGAGTTACTTGCCTTTTCAATGAGGGTGGGTGGGGAGGGAGGAAGGGAGAAAATTTGGAACCCAAAGTTTTAAAAACACATGTTTAAAAAAAATGTTTTCACATGCAACTGGGAAATAAGAAATACAGGAAATGGGGTACAGAAATTTATCCTGCCCTACAGGAAAATAGAAAGGGAAGGGGATAAGAGAAGGGGGGAGAGATAGAAGGGAAGGCAGACTAGGGGAAGGGGTATTCAGAATGCATGCCATCTTGGGGTGGGGGGGATGAGATGGGGTGACAATTTGGAACTCAAAATCTTGTGGAAGTAAATGTTGAAAACTAAAAATAAATAAATTTATTTTAAAAAAAGTTATATTGACTTAGTGGCCTATTATTCCTAACCCTGCTTATCAACCAGTGTTGAGGGAGGCTCTGTTGGGGAAGAGACTCCAACTCTGCAGCGTTTTGCATTACCTGCTCTTTGTTACATACCCCTACCTGCGAATTGTCATGTTGTTGCTACCTTGGGGAGGAACTAAGATACAAGGGCCCAACCTCTTTTGCTGAGGTGCACCTATCTGAATTGTCTTAAAGTTACCTAAAAAAGCTATTCCCACTTTGAAACCCTGGCTGATCTTCAGTGATCAGCCTCTTTACTTGTTGCTACCTTGACATACTTTCAGCTCCTTTAATTCTCTTTGTCCTGAGTTTTGCCTTGTTAATCAAGGTGAAAGCCCAAATGAAGAATTTTCCTTTCAACAAAGGAAATGGCAAATCCCTCCAGTATCTTTGCCGAGATAATCCCAAATGGGATCATGGAAAGTTGGACATGACTTTAAATGACTGAAACAAACAACATACCTATGGTCATCTAATCCACAGTTATAACTAAAGGTGAGACCATTTCTCTAATGATTCCATGATGGACGTGTTCTTATGTCAAGCATTTGTGCTCTCTACTCCCTTTGTCCTCTAACTCTCCAAGGAGAATGGCATAGTGTGCTACTCCATCTCTTACCTGACTGTCTCAGGTTCTGTGACTGCAGCTCAGCGTTGGTGGTGCTATTGTCTTGCTTTGTGTGCCCCACACTTGAGAAGGCCTGGGGTCTGCCGAAACTGAACCCTGTAAATAATATTGATCCTTGAAGCTCAGGAGTACCTGTCTCACCTCAGCCATTGTTGGTGATGGTTTCTGTGTCTGAATGGATCTGTTGACATCAGTTGTGTGAGGGTCATGTTACCAAGCAGTGTAATTTTTCCAGTATTCTCAGTATTCGTAGCACCAATCTTTATCAGTCTCTGCTGCACCCTCAGGAGGAACTTAATAGGCTTTTCTTGTTTCTGGTGTACAGTATTAGAGACAAAATTAGCAAAAGAATCTTTGGATCTGCCCCCCTCAAACATCACAGCTGGTTTGTTTATATTCCTACCAGGTAACTTCTGGCCTTGCCTCCAGGAGGGCATCCATGGCCTTGGCAACTGTCTGTCTTAAGATCCTTGATAGTCTCACCATTTTGTCTGCCTCAGGGGTCTTCCCAAGAGCACTCTTGCTTGTCCAGCTGTTGAAAATAAAATTCTTCATTTGGGCTTTCACTCTGATTAATGAGGCAAAACTCAGCACAAAGAGAATTAAAGGGAGTTTTTTATAAATATGTGAAGGTAGCATTGTATGTACGTTAAGGTAGCAAGACATAGATGGGCAGATCACTGAAGATCAGAAATGGTTGGGCCAGTTTTTGTTTTTTTTTTTTTGTGAGGCAATTGGGGTTAAATGACTTGCCCGGGGTCACACAGCTAGTAAGTGTTATGTGTCTGAGGCCGGATTTGAACTCAGGTCCTCCTGACTTCAGGGCTGGTGCTCTACCACTGCGCCACCTAGCTGCCCCAGGCCAGTTTTTATAGGTAACTTTAAGACAATTCAGATAGGGCCTTTGTATCTCAGTTCCCACCCAAGGTAGCAAGAAGAGGACAATTTGCAAGTAGAAGTACAAAGGTCATAGGTAGGGGATAACTTTGTGTAACTCTGCCTCACTTAGATCCAATTCATGAGGAAGTTAAGACATCACCCATCATCTGATAATTTACCCCAACATTGTGATGTCATTGGTCCTGAAAGATCAGTCAGTGACTGAGAGAACTAGGCCTATTAGACCAGTTACTAGGCTAAGCTATGATGTTACAGGTATAAATCTGAAGATAGAGCTACATATGTCTCTAGGTGACAGTGCTAGTGATTGCCCATATGAAATATGTCTTGCTTGTAATTCCATATGTTTACTACTGTACATTGTAAATTATTGCATGTTTGAGTATGCTTATTTTTTAAATTTTGCTGTTATGTTCATGTTATTTAAAGTTTTTTCTTTTGTGACATTCTTTTTTCTTTTATTCAATTGTATTTAGTATTTTATTTTTCTCCAATTATATGTAAAGAAAATTTTCAACATTTGTTTTTAAAATTGAGTTCCAAATTCTATCCCTCCTTCCCTACCCCCCTCATTGAGAAGGCAAACAATTTGATACAGGTTATACATGTGTAATCATACAAAACATATTTCTATATTAGTAATTTTATAAAAGAAAACAGACCAAATAAAAAACTCAAAAAAAAAATAAAGAAAGCAAAAAAAAAAAAGTGTGCTTTGACCTGTATTCAGACTTTCTCTGAGAGTGGATAGCATTTTTCATCGTAAGTCCTTCAGAGTTGTCTTGGATCACTATATTGCTGAGAACAGCTAAGTCATTTGCAGCTAATTGATCATCTTACAATATTGCCATTACTGGGCACAATTTTTTTTCCTGGTTCAGCTCATTTCACTTTGCATCAGTTCATATAAATCTTTCCAGGTTTTTTCTGAGAGCATCTTACTCATCATTTCTTATAGTACAATAGCATTCTGTCACAATCATATGCCACAACTTGTCCAGTCATTCCCCAGTTGATGGTCATCCCCCCAGTTTCCAATTCAGAAATGTCTGTTTGTTAATTGTATTGTCCATACTACTGCTTATTGTTAAATTGTATTTTATATGTAGGCCTATTGATATTGTAGCTACATAGTTTTGCTTTGTTAGTTAGCCATGCTTATTGTTTTGATTGGACTGTATATTGTGGATACACATATACTTTCAAAATGTGCATGTCATACTGTTCTGTATGTAGTTTGGCATGTTGTCTTTGTATTATCTTTGCAGGTGGTGATGCTATGTCTATTGCATATACTGTTAGTGTGCATTTGTTTTATTTTAGTTTCAATGGTACTGAAAGTTAGTTATCTGGGATGTCAGGAAAATCATCCTTATTGTTTTAAAGCAATGATATTTGTGTCTATAGTGTATACTTACATGTTTTGGACTTGCTCCAGCTGACCTTTGCAAGTGACCACAAAGAATCTTGGCCTAGGGCAGGAACATAACTTCTGACCCAAAGCAATTCTCCTTATTGGCAGAGAAGAATGCCCTGCTCATTGTGAAAGGCATGGCAGAGTTGGTGAGAGGGTAGGAAAGTTCAAGCCTTTATGAGTCCTCTTTGAGATTTTTTAAACTTTAAGTGTTTTGGGGGACTCTTCAAGTGTCCAGTTGCTTTGGGTGCTCCTGGCTTCTGGCTTCCAGAGAGAAGATGGAAGAGGCCGTTCCTAGTTTAGGATGATGAAGGAAAAGACTCTGGGAAGACGTGAGTGAGGCTGGAAGTCTACATCATGTCTTTTTCTCTAGCTTGCTACTCTAGAGACTTTGGGGAACTTCCTCTTGGGTGAGATCTAGAACCCTCTTTCTCCCAGTGGGGGAGCTCCTTCACTTTACATTCTCTGGTATATATTCTCCTATGTATACTTTCTTTGATTTCTGTTTTGCTACCAGTTTGAATACATGGTTTTTCTTTGATAATTTCTATATGTGTGTTGATTATGGAATTGATATTTAGAGAGAAGGCAGTCAAACCCTAGGATGTAAAGGTGGGGTCCTGCTTTTCTCTCCCCCACCCCAAATAACACAACAATCAGAAGTTAGATGGAATCTGATCATACCCCCTGGACTAACAATATTTAAGAGAGTAGATTAATATAATTCTAGCCTGGCACCCACTCTTTCCTATGAGAGTGAAGTGGCCTTTGGCCCCAATCTCTTGCTTTCTATCCTGGCAGGAATGAAAGTCTCTCTTGGAGAAGAGTGTGGAAAGAAGGGGCTAGAGATATCTGTTCCTCCTCTCTTTGAGCCACACAAGGACAGCCCTTCTTTACATGTGAGCTCTTCTTCATAGCAGAAAAACAGTGAATTTTGTTTTGGAGATGTTGAGTTTGAGATACTAATGGGACATTCAGTTAGAGAGGTCCTATAGGCAGTTGTTGATACAGGACTGGAGTTTAGGAGAATAATTTGGGAGTCACCTGCATAGAGGTGCTAATTAAACCCTTGGGAGCTGGTGAGATCACTGCGATAAAATGTAGAGAGGGAAGAGAAAGTCCAAGATAAAGCTTTGGATGTCCCCCATGATTAATGGGCAGGTGATTCTACTGATTTAGCAAAGGAGACTGAGAAGTGCTCCCAATTATAATAAGAGAAATACAAATTAAAATAATTCTGTGGTTCCATCTCATATCCATCAAATTGTTTTAAAAGTGGGGAAATGGACTTCTGGGGGGGTGATGTAGGCAAGATGTTGAAGTAGAGGAAGCACTTTAGCTGAACTCTCCCAACATTCGTTCCAAACTACTTTAAAATAACTCCTCAAATCAAATTCTGGAGCAACAGAGGCAACAAAGGGAAAAACTTCCAAATCCCTTAGAACTAGCTCTGAAAACAGCAGTACAAAAAAACCTGAAGCTTGGAACAGTGCCTTACCCCCCACCAGCTGAGCAGAGTTCAACTTTAACATAAAGTTCAATGTCAGGAAGTAGGCTGGAAAAATAAGCAAACAACCAAACAAAAAGAACCTGACCATAAAAGGCTGCTATGGTGACAAGGAAGATCAAGACACAAACTCAGAAGACGATGTAAAAAACAGATATAAATGAAGCCTCAAAAAAAAAAAAATACAGATTAGAAATAAGCTCAACAGGAATTCCTATATGAGCTAAATTTTTTTCCCTCAAAAATCAAATAAAAGTGGCAGAAGAAAAATTGGGAAAAGAAATGAGAGAGATGTAAGAAAACTGGAAAGATAATAGTTTGGTAAAAGAGAAAAAAATGCTGAAGAAAACAACACCTTAAAAAACAAAATTGGCTAAATAATAAAAGAGATCCAATACCTCACTGAAGAAAAGAACTCCTTAAAAAGCAGAATTGGCCCCACCATTGCTGGGCTTGCTGGGGAGATATGGATGCTCACAATCTGTTCTGTCACCTCAGTCTGGGGACCAGGTTCAACCTGAGGCACTTCCTAGTGGACACGGCCTGATTCCATCTAGGAAAGAGGAAATTTTACTTTGATTCCTCTGAGATCTTAGAGGGACTGAACTTCTTTGGAAGTAAGAAATCTGCCCTAGCTGAAAATGGAACCTTATTAAACAATATGTTATCCAAAGAAGAGAGGACAGACTATAACAAGAAGCAGAATTGGCCAAATGGGGAAAAAGGCACAAAAGCTCACTGAAGAAAATAATTTCTTAAAAATTAGAATTGAGTAAGTAGAAGCTAATTACTCCAAGAGACATCAAGAAACAAACAAAAAAAAAAATCAAAAGAAGGAAAAAATAGAAGACAGTGTGAAATATCTCATTGGAAAAAAAAAAAACTGACCTGGAAAATAAATCAAAGAGATATAATTTAAGAATTACTGGATTACCTGAAGCCATGATAAAAAAAGAGTCTAAACATATTATTTCAAGAAATTATAACTTTCAGCAGAATTTGTTAGGAGAAGTATGTTTATATACGTATTTATGTATGCATATATGTGTGCATATGCATATGTGTATGTCTATATCTGTATTTATATATAAATATATCCACATTTAATTGTAGCCTTCTGTTGGGGGGGGAGGAAGGAGGAAAAAGAACAAAGTAAAAAGTGCACAGTAGAAAACAAAAGGAAGCTTACAAGGAAGCAAAGAAAAGGTAGATAGCTCTCAATATAACATGTAGTATTTATTACATAGGCTCTCTTGAAATTGAAATTTATTGCTATATATTTTGAATCCTCTCTTACATTCTGCTCTGCACATGACTTTTTTTCTTTTCTTATTGTGTATTTAGGTTTAAAATGAAAAAAGAAATTATAAATTTCAAGAAATTATAAAGTTGGGGCAGCTAGGTGGTGCAGTGAATAGAGCACCAGCCCTGAACACAGGAAGACCTGAGTTCAAATCTGACCTCAGACCAAACACTTGACACTTACTAGTTGTGTGACCCTGGGCAAGTCATTTAACCCCAATTACCTAAAAAAAAAAAAGAAAGAAATTATGAAGTAAAATTGTCCTGTTGTCTTAGAACTAAAGGGTAAAATAGAAATAACCCACTGATCAGCACCTGAGATACCAAAATGAAAACTTCTAGTAATATCATAGCCAAATTCCAGACCTCCCAGGTCAAAGAGAAAATATTTCAAGCAGCCAGAAAGAAACCATTCAAAATACTATGGAGCCACAGTCAGGATCACATAAAATTTAGTAGCCACCATATTGAAGGAGCAGAGGGCTTGGAATATGATATTCTGGAAGGCAAAAGAACTGGGATTACAACAAAAATAATCTACCCAGCAAAACTGAGTATAATCCTTTAAGGGAACAAATAGATATTTAATGAAATAGAAGACTTTCAAACATTCCTGATGAAAAGACCAGAGCTGAATAGAAAATCTGACTTTCAAATATAAGACTCAAGAGAAGCATACAAAGGTAAACATGAAAGAGAAATTATAAGAGACTCAGTAAGGTTAAACTGTTTACCTTTCTATATGAGAAGATGATACTTGTGACTTCTAAGAACTTTACCATTATTAGGGCAGTTAGAAGGATTCTACATAGACAGGGGGTCATGAACATGAATTGAATATGATGGGATAATCTCAAAAATAAATGAAGGGGTGAGAAAGAGGGATGCACTGGCAGAGGGGGCAGGGAGAACAAAATGGGGAAAATCATCTCACATAAAAGAGGCGTGCAAGGAAGAGCTTTTCCAGTGGAGGGGAAAGGGGGAGGGGAGTGAATAACACTTGAACTTCACTCTTACCTGAATTGGCTCAAAGACGGAAGAACGCACACACACACACACACACACACACACACACACACACACACACACACATGCACAGAGAAAGAGTTGGGTATAAAAATCGAACCTAACAGAGAAGTAGGAGAGGAAGGGGGTAAGGGAACAGGAGGGGGTAGAAAACAGAGAGGGAAGACTAGGGGAGGCAGTGTTCAGAAACAAAACAGATGTTAGAGGAGGGACGGGGTAAAAAGAGGGGGAAGGATAAATGGGAGAAAACAGGATGGAAGAAATACATAGTTATCACAACTGTGGATGTGAACAGGATGAAGTCACCCATAAAACAGAATTGAGGAGCAGAATGGATTAGAAACCAGAATCCAACAATATATTGTTTACAGAAAACACTTGAGTGAGAATATGAAGGAGAGTACCTTTTCTCAGCTATACCTGGCACCTTCACAAAAATGAACATGAATTAGGGCATACAAACCTCACAACCAAGGGCAGAAAAGTAGAAATGTTAAATGCACCCTTTTCTGACCAATGGCAAACCACTACAATATCTTTGCCAAGAAAACCCTAACTGGGATCACAAAGAGTCAGATACAACTGAAATGACTGAACAACAATGATAATTTCTGACCATAATGCAATAAAAATTACATTTGATAAGTGGCTGTGGAAGCATAGATTAAAAATTAATTGGAAACTAAATAATCTAATTCTAAAGAATGGATACCTCGAAGAGCAAATAGTAGAAACAATAAATAATTTTATTAAGATAATAGCAACAATGAAATAGCATACCAAAATTTGTGGGATGCAGTCAAGGCAATATTTAGGGGAAAATTTATATCTCTAAACATGTACATCAATAAAAGAGAGAAAGAAGAAATGAATGACTTGAACTAATAAATAAAACTAGGAGGTGGTTTTATGAAAACAACAACAACAACAACAAAATAGATGTAAACCATTGGTTAATTTGATTTAAAAAAAGAAAGAAGAAAACCAAATTACTAGTATCAAAAACGAAAAGGGTGGATGTATCACCAATGAAGATGAAATTAAAGCAATTATTAGAAGCTATTTTACCCAATTATATGTCAGTAAAACTAATAATATAAATGACAAAGATGAATATTTACAAAAATGCAAATTGCCCAGATTAACAGAAGAGGAAACAGAATGCTCAGGTAACTCTATCTTAGAAAAAGAAATTGAATGAGCTAAAAGTGAGCTCCCTAATTAAAAATCCTCAGAACCAAATGGTTTTACAAGTGACTTCTTCCAAACACCTAATTAATTCTAATACTATACAAATGATTAAAAAAAAATATGTAAAGAAGTCCTACCAAATTGCTTTTATGACACAAATACTGTTTTGATACCCAAACCAGGGAGAGTAAAAACAGAAAAAGAAAACCATAGGCCAATTTCGCTAATGAAAATACTAGCAAAGATATTACAGCAATATATCAAAGATTATACACTACAAACAACTGGAGTTTATACCAAGAATGCAATCAATATTAGGGAAACTAGAAGCATAATTGACTGTAACAATAACAAAAACAACAAAAATCATGTGATTGTATCAATAGATGCAGAAAAAACTTTTAATAAAACACAATACCCATTCATATTAAAAACACTAGGAAGCATAGGGATCAATGGAGCATTTCTTTCTTTTTTTTTTTGTGAGGCAATTGGGGGTAAGTGACTTGTGTAGGGTCACACAGCTAATAAGTATCAAGTGTCTGGTCTGAGGCCAGATTTGAACTCAGCTCCTCCTGACTCCAGGGCTGGTGTTCCATCCACTACAGGAGCATTTCTTAAAATGATAAGTCAAGTCTTCTCTATCTAAAACCAAGAACAAGCATTATCTATAATGTGGATAAACTGGAAGCCTTCCCAATAAGATCAGGAGTGAAGCAAGACGTCCATCATCACCACTATTATTCAATATTGCACTAGAAATGCTAGCTATAGCAACAAGGCAAGAAAAAGAAATTAAAGGGATAAGAATAGGCAATGAGGACACAAAATTATCACTCTTTGCAGATGATATACTTAGAGAACCCTAGAAAATCAGCTAAAACACTAGCTGAAACAATGAACAACTTTAGCAAAGTTGCAGGATATAAAATAAACCCACACAAATTACCAGCATTTCTGTATGTTACCAATAAAACCTAGCAGGAAGAGATAGAAAGAAATTCCATTTAAAATAATTGCACACAATACAAAATATTTGGGAATCTCTCTGCCAAGACAACCCCAGGGACTCTATGAACACAATTAAAAAAAACACTTTTTACAGAAATAAAGTCAGATCTAAACAATTGAAGAAATATTAATTGCTCATGGGTAGGCTGAACCAATATAATAAAAAATGGCAATTCTACCTAAGTTAATTTACTTATCCAGTGCTGTACCAATCAAACTATAAAATGATTATTTTATAAACTAGGAAAAATAGTAACAGATTTTATCTGCAAGGACAAGAGGTCAAGAATGTCAATCAATGAAATCAAGGAATCAAAAAATGTGAAGGAAGTCAGCCTAGCAGTACCAGATTTCAAACTGCATATATTACAAAGCAGTAATCATCAAAACAATTGTTACTAGTTAAAAAATAGAGTGGTGGATCAGTGAAGTAGATTAGGTACACAATACTCCATAGTAAATGACGATAGTAATTTAACATTTCATAAACTCGAAGATCCAAACATTTGAGTCAAGAACTCAAATCTTAAAAAAAATTACTGGGAAAACTGGAAAGCAGTTTTGTAGAAACTAGGTATAGATGAACATTTCACACCAGATACTAAAAGAAGGTCAAAATAGATACATGATTTAGACATAAAGGGGAATATAAGTAAATTAGGAGAACATGGAAAAATCTACCCGTGAAATCTATGGATAAGGAAAGAGTTTATGATGAAACAAGAAGGAGAGAAAATCATCAGAAGTAAAAAGAATAATTTTGATTACATGAATTTGAAAAGTTTTTGCACAAACAAAACCAATGTAACCAAAATTAGAAAGAAAGTAGGAAACTAGAAAAACAAAATAAAAGCAAATTTCTCTGATAAGGGCCTCATTTCTCAAATAGATAGGGAACTGAGCCAAATTTATCAAAATAAGAGGCATTCCCTGATTGATAAATGATTGAAGGATATGAACATGCAGTTTCCAGAAGAAGAAATCAGAGCTATTAACAATCACATGAAAAAATGTTTTAAATCACTGTTGATTAAAAAAAAGAAAATTAGAACAACTATGAGTTACACCTCACACCTATCATATTGGCTAATATGACAGAAAATGGAAAGGATAAAAGCTGGAGGAAATGTGGAAAAATACGTACATTAACTAGTCCAACCATTCTGGAGAACAATTTGGAACTATGTCCAAAGTGCTATAAAACTATGCATGCCCTTTGATTCGGCAATACCACTTCTAGGCCTACATCCCAAAGAGATTAAAGAAAAAAGAAAAAGACCTATTTGTACAAAAATATCTATAGCAGCTTTTTTTGTGGTGGCAAAGAATTGGAAATTGAGGTGATGTCCATCAGTTGAGGAATCACTGAAGAAATTGTGATATATGATTGTGTTAGAATATTATTGTAGTATAAGAAATGACAAGGGTGATGGTTTCAGAAAAACCTGAGAAGACTATATGAACTGATACAAAGTGAAGTGAGCAGAACCAGGCAATCATTGTACATAGTGACAGCAATATTGTAAGGATGACCAACTGTTTTAGCTATTCTGATCAACATAATGATCCAAGACAATTCCAAAGAACCCATGATGAAAAATGGTATCCATCCCCAGAAAGAGAACTAATGAATTCTGAGTGCAGATTGAAGCATACTTTCTTAACCTTATTTTTCTTGCTTTTCTTTTTGCAACATTTTTGCAACATGGCTAATATCGAAATGTTTTGCATAATTTTACATGTATAATTAATATCATATTTCTTACCTTCTCAATTGGGCTTGAAGGAGAGAGAGAATGTGAAACTCAAAAAGTTAAAAGAATTAATGTTAATATCAAATAAATAAATTTTTAAGAAGGGAAAATAACAATTCTTGGAAGGGAAGTGGGAGGATTGGCACACTGATTATAAGTTGGTAGAGCTGGAGAATTGGTCCAACCTTTCTGGGAAGTAATTTAAAACCCCATTCAAAAAGTCACCAAACTATGCATACTTTTGAAACTAGTGATGCTACTACTAGGCTTTTATGTGAAAGAGATCAAAGACAAAGGGGAAGGGGCCATATGTATGAAAATATTTATAGCAACACTTTTTGTTGTAGCAAAGAATTGGAATATAAGCGGGGTTCTCATCAATTGGGGAAAGACTGAACAAATTATGGTATATGTATTATTATTGCACCATAAGAATATTATTGCATTATAAGAAATGACAAAAGGGACAATTTCAGGAAGGAAGTTTCAAGGAAACATGATAAGATTGGTATGAGCTATGTACAGTAAAATGAGCAGAACCTGGGGAACAATTTATATAATAACAACAACACTGTAAAAACAACTTTGAAAGCCATATCTGCTCAATGCAATGAACAAACATGACTCCAAAGGGCTGATGATGAAGCATGCTACCCATTACTTGGCAGGTGATGGATGTGAGATGCAGAGTGAGAAATACAATGTATGGATTTGCTTTTCTTGACTATACTTATTTGTCCCAAGAAGAGGATTAAAAAAAATTTTTTTTGGAGGGGATTTGGGAAGGAGAGAAAGTTGAATGGTAATGATATCAAAGAAAGAAAATAAGGTCATTGAAGCATTTGAAAACACAGAGAAGACAACAGAAGCAGAATAGAGGGAGATAACACAGCTTTAAAGCATATTGAATTTATTACATACTTTTTTTTTTTAAAAAAAAAGCAAGCCATAACAGAAACTTGAGCTTTCATATATAATCTTCTTCTGTTCTACTTTTCATATAGGAATGTTCATGTTAATTGGTGTTTGTCAAATAGAGCTTAATAAAAAAGAAAAATTTCTTTAAAAAATGGATTGGACAGAGAAAGAGATGAAGGAAAAAGTGGTATCACAGAAACCAAGGGAGGAGAGTATATCCAGGAAGGGGTACTGAATACTGTTAAAAGTTGCTAACAGATTAAGGAGAATGAAGACTGGAAAGCCCAATAGATTTAAGGGATTGTTACCTCTCTGTTAGCAGAGAGTGGTGGACTATAGACGCAGAATGAGGCATATTTCAATAGTGGCTAATGTGTTGTCTTGTTTTGCATAACTTGATTTCTTTGTTACAAGGGAGGGTTCTTCAGGGAGTGAGAAGGAGTCTATTCCATTAAATATCTTTCTAAAATTATTTCAGATTTTGAGGTTTGTTCTGGTGAACAATACTCACCAACTGTTCCCCAATCCTTTACACCTGGATTCACTCCTGAGACTGGGCGTAATTCCAGGACCTTACCCTCTGCTAAAACACCTCTTCCCAATCCTAATTCCTCAGCATTCCCCACTTTCTCTCCTGAGATAAGTATCTCAATATAGGGATTGTAAAAGAGAAGCAAATGCTGAAGAATTGTAGGGAAAACTTAAATCAGCTTTCCCCATCTGGCTAAAGGAGGGGTGGGGCAGCTATCACAGACTAGCAGTGGCCCAATGGACCTGTGCCCTTGGGCACCTTGCAGCCTACCCCTGTTGGCAAGGCTTGGGAGTATCATCCAGGTTCAATACATTCTGTCCACCTGTCCCAGCAGCTGTAAATGGCATCAGCCTCAGTAAATTCTGCAGCTGTGAGGAGGGGAGAGGTGGATGAGTCAGAACTATGATGAGATTCCCTAAGCCTTGCCACCAAGAATTATCTCTACTGGGAAGGCCCGGGCATCAACCATCCAAACCTCTGGCAAAGCCTGGCCTGCCATTACGGGGTGAGAAGCCAGCCAGCCTCTGCTCTTGGTAAGCCCCACTTCTCTGTTCCAGTTTTGGAATTTATGGCAAGCTATTTTATTTCTGTTTGCCCTGTTCCTGATTTATAAAGGGAAAAAATAATAATGGTTGTTGTTATGGGATCAAAATGATGTAATGATTGTAAAGTGTTTAACACAGTGACTGGCATATGTTAGACAACATTATTATTATTATCTCTCTAATTTAATATAATTGTTCCATACCTGATAACTTTGAAGTGATTTTTAAATACCAAAAGTAATAAGATCAATAATTTCTATATGTGGTAATCTGGAAATGCAATCGATGTCATCTGAAGTTTATTGTTTATGTTATCACAATGTTTCTAAATTGTATTGTATTTCTAAAAATCTCTTAGATTGTAAAATCTGAGAGACCATTGTGAGGTAGAAATGGTGTATGTGGATTGGTCTTTTAAAAGGATGTGATAAAAAATGAGATAATTTGAAAAATGTTAATATTTAATGAGGTATATTTGGGTATGAGCAGGTAATAGTAATACTGATATTTACTATGATAGCAGATTTTAATTTGAAATCTTGACTATTATAAAAAATATGGTGGTTTAAATTATAGCTTCAACATATTAATAATGAGATGAATGATTCTCTGTGCAAAGTGATTTGGAAGTGCATTCATCTAAATTGATAATGGGTTGTTTCAAGGTTTATAACTATTGTGGAAATAATACCTCCTTTTATAATGTGTGTGCTGTGGCGCAAACATGTTTTATTGTGAACAACTTATTGACATGCACTATTTTGGAATTAATTAGGTATCCTCCCAAGTCTTTTATGATAGTTAGAGTAAAATTAGTCTCTTATAAGCAAATTCATTTGTTTAACTATTTAACTCAAGGGTGGAAAAGCTTCTACCTGCAAAATTGTCATTACTTATATTTACATGTATGGAGTTGGGTCCTCAATAGCATCTAATCCTCCTAAAAGAAATGGAATCAGAGTGGAAACTTTTGAAGATAAACCTCCAAAATATCAGGGCTTCAATTAGGAAAAAAAAATGTGAATTTATGCATAATAATCTTTTCTTTTAAAATGCTAAGAGCATTGGACCTTAGAAGTTAAAATGTTACCATTAGAGATGATGAATCCAGATTTTATTTGCTCATCCAATTAAATTAAGGTCACTGATGGTGATTAATTGGTTCTGTTTTAAGATTTAACTACATGATAATTGCTTATGGTATAGTTATATTTTTGAATTTTCTTATATGGTGTAATCTGGTAAACAAATTGTATCAGCTATGTTGCTGAAAAAGCAATTTCTCTTATGATCTAGAGATGTTAGATTAAGAATTATAACCCCCCCAAAAATCGGGGAGAGTGAATGGGTTAGAATAAATTTCCAAATTTTGTCTAGTTTCACCTAAAATTCTTATCAACTCTGTGCAAAAGTTTCCTGTGTTGTGGAGTTCTTGAGTAAATGAGAATCCTTGGGAAACATATAAGGGTGTGATTTTCAAGCCTGCTTCATGTAAGGATATATTTGTATATGTTAATTTGGAGATTTATGGACTACCATATTCACTATCTATGTGAGATTCCAGAATGTAATTATTTTCCAGTGATATATTTAAAGACAAAGGAAAGAAAAGATACTGAGTAATAATAATATTTGTTATTGTGATTAGGCTAATTTAACTGAATATATTCTTCATGGCTTATAAAAACTGAATTTCTTCTCCATTACAAACACCTTTTTGACGAAAGAACTTTGTGGTATCTAGGAATTCAGTAATAACTAGGGATTCAATTTGTTATAATACTTTGGGAATTTATTTATGTTACTTAAGGATATTTTGCACCAACTTAGTTTTAATGAATTCCAATTTTAAAGGTTTATTTTTGCTTCAAATGTGGAAAAGAGAGATATCTATCATTTTAAAAGTTTCTAACTAATTTTTCTCCATAAAAGTTTAATGATTATTCTCCTTAACATCAGGATAAATTTTAAACTGTTTTTCAAGAAGGGAAATACTTTTAGAAGAAATGTTTTGAAAAGAAACTTTTTTTATTTTTTTGAAGGCCTACTAAATTTTCATTTGCAAGATAATTTATTGTTAAATTAATGTAATGAGCTATAAAGCAGAAGAGATCTTGCTGTTTTGATCTGAATTTGTAGTCACTCCATGACCTAAGCAAAAGTTAGATTAATGTTTGAATTTGTCACATGTATAAGATTCAATTCCTGAAGTGTTTCAGAGTGAGTATACTTAGCAAAGAATAAACAAAGTGGTGAAACAAGACATAAATCCATCAACTTGTGAAGTTAGTCAGGAACCTCTTTGCTTTGTTTCAACTGGGATAGGATTCTAGTACAGACAGTTACGTTAGCGAAGAGTAGTAACTTATGAATTCTTTTGTATTATCTTAATGGGAAATCTAATACTATTTTCAATCTGGAATTAGAACATGTGCAAAAATTTATGCAAGCTGCTCGTGACTCACCTTAAGATGTTCCCATTGTTTAAAGGAATTCTGAGAACAGTATTTTCCTGTGATCAATCTCTTACTGTCACCAATGTGAGATTAAGTGCTTGTCATCTAGGATATGTGATCCTTGAGAGCTTAACTCATGTGAAGCTCTGATGACTGGAATTTGTTATTCAAGACTTTATAGGACTGCAATTTACTATTGTTTTGAGCTTTGATTACAGGGATTGTTGAGTTGTTACGAAGCCAATAGTAGAATGGCATGTGCTGCAGGCTGAGAACTGAGAAAGGTGGATGTTTGTGCCTGGGAAGAATTTCGAGGACAACCTTGGACACAGCCCAGATAGGATCTTCCTGACTCTATTTCCCAATTGTGCTATTTCTTTTCTGAAAAGGAAAATTCCCCACCTGGTTAATCCTGAACCCTGCCTTTAACATCAAGTGACTACATGATTAGCCATCAGATATGACTCATGCCTGGAATCAAATAGAACTAAGGATGTTTTTTCCTTCTGATAAGTTATATGACATTGTCCCTCTATGTCTTTTATAACAAATTTCTATAATCAAGAAGTTCTGTAAGTACAGTACTAAAACTATTAAATATTAGATGGATACTAGAACATCTCTGAGTTACTATAATAGGATGCAAGTATGGATAGCTTACAATTTTAACTTACATTCACAGCCAAATAATAATGATAATATAGGGATAATATCCTTCTAAGGAGGAAATGATTAGACAAAGTAAAAGACAAAGATGTAATGTGATAGATGTTTAAGTAAAAAGGATAGCAAATTTTGAGAAAAGCAAGAGGATTAGATTGATTCCTCTAAGAATTATATACAGATGTATATGATTGGCTTCCAAAATTTATCTATCATGGAAATTCAAGCTTTAAGCATGTTTTAAAATAAGAACTCAAATTTGGGTTTTTACACAAAAATTGTATAGGAGAGTGGTAAAGTAAGCGAAATTATTTCTCCTTTATTAAAGTATCTGTCTGATAATTTTAAAAGGCAGAAGAGCTCATTTTATGGTTGGACCAGCACATTTTAAAAGATTCTTATACCAGGTACAGTATTTAGGTAAGAACAGAAGCAGCAAATGATATATAAACTGAAGTTTCAATACTGGAGAACCAAATTTTAGTAATTGTACTAATTTATACTAAGTCAGAATTATCTAGGAACTTCTAGATCTAAACCAGAGAAGCAGAACTCCCTTTTAGAACTGTCCTAAGAACAAAGTTGTCCAAGAAAGGATATCTAAGGGGCAGCTAGATGGTGCAGTGAATAGAGCACTGACCCTAAAGTCAGGAGGACCTGAGCTCAAATCCGGCCTTAGACCCACGATACTCACTAGCTGTGTGACCCTAATTGCCTCTCCAAAAAACAAAAAAACAAAAACAAAGGAAAGGATATCTAGGGACCAGATAACTACATGAGACATCTGAGATTCAAAAAGTACTGTTTAAATAGACATTGAGAATACATTACTGGGATATGAGGAACTTAATGTTAGTTAACATTGGTAATATCATTTGTATGGTTCATGTTTAAGGTTTTCTTAGTTATCTCGGTGATAGTTATCTTGGTGTAAATCTGCTTTCTCAAAACTAGTCCATTGTGAGCCCTCTGAGTAGTTTAATCTGTATCTGACTTGATGTAATTATGCAAATTTGTGAGTTATGAGAGTTTGTGAGTTATGTGAGTTATGCTGTATTGTTTGAACCTAGCCCTGTGTGAGAAACTGAACCATCTCCATGTGCCTTTTAACTAAGGACCTATGTTCTGCTGTTTTCTCTCAATTACCAACTCATATGTCTTCTGAGAGCCCCTCTCAGGTCTATCTGACTATCCCCATAGCAGCCAGTTTCTGGATGTGGACTTCAGATCATCTGAAGACGCCCGCTCCAAGTGCATATCTCTTCCTACCCCCTGAGGAAGAGGAAGAGTTTTTGCCATACCTTCCTTGATCTACATCAATCTGAGGAACACAGACATCCTGAGTCAGGGTTTAAATGTCCTCCTAAAATTGTTTCATTAAGTCAGAATTAAAGCTCTGGCTCCATGTACATATCACTAACTTAAGGGAATAAACAATATGAATTTGCTTATCACCCAGCTTATTACCTCTTTAACCAACTTTCAGGTTGGCAGTTAAAAGAAACAAACAGAATCAGGTTCTCCTCCCTCCTCTGAACCAGAGATTTGATTAAAAGAGAACAAACAGAATGGGGTTCACCATTTACCAGAGGCTTGATCAAAAGAACAAACAGAATCAGGTTATACACGTGTTATATATGCCATTTATTCTCTTTAAGCCAGAGAATCATATATGAGAGTGAGGCCAGACTAATTCTGAACTCCCAGAAAGGCTAGTGGAAAAAGTTTTTCTACCCATAGAATAATCTCCCTTGCCCTAATATCCCCTCCACCCCAACTCAGGACACCAGTGTCCTTTGTTAGCCGAAATTATAGCTTCCGTAAAAAAACATAGTGGCCCCAGGATATCTCATTTTCTGCCAACTGTTGATATAGGATGTCATAAAATAAGAGACATCAAGATAGTGCCTCTATAAGAGAGGGCTGTAAAACAATAAGACAAGGAAGTGTGTGAGTCAAGGTTGCTGGAATTCATCAGTCATACAGAAGAATGTTCCCAGTCAGTTAAAACCAGCAGGAGAGCTTGGGTTCACTCAGAGAACAAAACATGTCTGTTATGCCAACCAGAGTGCTTCTTCTGATTGGTTAGTCCAGGTTTTGGCCCTGGGTGAGGGTGGGACTCAAATGATCTCAAAGGATCAAAACTACCAAGACAATGAATTATAACCACCTATTGTCCACAGGGGAGTGGAGATCAGGAAGAAAAGGCAGATGAAAATCTGTTGCGGTCTGAGAGGTTGAGACTCCTCAAAGACTGGAGTACAGGACAGGGTTGTCTGGAATGAATTCACAAACTCAAGCATTCTTTAAGTCAAGTTGGCAAAAATTTTATTGTTATGCTTTTCAGCAAGCAAGGATTCTTAAAGAACCTGTGAGAGACTGAGGATGGAGCTAGAGTTTATATGGAAAAGGGCAAGGGAAAGGAATGCCAGGGATACTGATTAGGTAATCTAAAGGTCCAGGTGTCTTTGGGAGCTTTGGATGGGAAAGTATAGGGAGTATACCAGACAGGGAGGGAGATGTCAGAGGCATGAATCTTGGGAATCTGGCAGGAGGAAGAGTCCCTGGGCCAGCCAGGGACATAACTCCTTGGACCAGACGAGACACCCCTCTCTCTCTGTCCTGATTAGAGAATGCTCTGCAACAAGAGAAAGTTTTCTCACAAGACAGAAGCTTACTAAGGAATTGGGAGGCTTTCAGAGACATGATCTTAGGGCTGGGGGCAGCCCAGCCCTCTCTCACCCAGCTTTGTGTAGCTGCACCAGGAAGAGAGGTAGGGGTCTTGCTGGGATTCACTCATGAGTAATTGCTAGGCACAGTGTCCTTGGGCTGGGGAGAAATTGTCAGAGACAGTGTTTCTGAGACTAGGGAGAAATTGGGGTCCAAGTACAAGCACAAGCACCCAAACACAAGCACCCAAGCACCCCATCACTACCAGGTGTAGATAGACAGTGAGAGTTGGAGGATGGCTCACATAGAGCAGACTCTAATGAAGAAGTTATAAGTTGGTACCTGCAGGCAGTGTGGTATAGGCGGTAGAGTTCTGGACTTGGAGTCAGGAAGGCCCACATTCAAATCTTGCCTCTGATAGTTAATAGTTATGTGACCATGAGCAAATGATTTGATGCCTAAGACTTGAATGGAAAGAATACAAGCTTCTTGAGGTCAGGGACTGTTTTGAATTTGTCTTTGTGTCCCTGGCACTTAGCAGATTTGATCTCCTAGGTTACAGATGGATTGTGATTTTCACTTCTGGAAGGAATTCTCTTACTTCCCAGGGAATGGATTCAGGGCATCCTGGAGTATGGTGGTATTGGGGGGAAAATACCTCTCTCCTTGAGAAGTCACAGTGTCTGAAATACCACTAATTTAATTCAGCAAACACATATTAAGCATATTTTATATGTAAAACAGTACCTGGGGTATGGGCACTAGGGCTTTGTCCTAGGATACTGAAATTTAGGGGGCACTGATAGCCCTTGTAGAAACAACTGGGCTTAGCATCTAGTTAGCAAGAATAACTAGGTTGGCCATAGGGGAACACTTGTGCAAGGTCAAGAGTCCTCTTTCTCCAAAGTGTCACAATTAGCCAATTGTGGTCTCAGCAAGGCTCATGCATGTGCAATTGTTACCCTTACCCTTAGGGTCACTCTGTCAGGCTAGGCAGGAGCTGCTTTCTCTATGTACTGAGCTTTTTGACTCATGAGTCTTTCCATGTTTAGAGTAGTTAGGACTCATATGTACCCTGCAACATTATGAAAATAACAAACACATTCTCACTTTGGTTCTGGCCCCACCAGTTCCCCTTGAACATAATAAATCTCCTATTTCTGGCTTCCTTCCTCCCATTCTTGCTCTGTACATTAAAAAAAAAAAAAACCAACAACAACCCAAAACCAAGGTCAAGGTGATGGCCATCAGGTTTTATTTTAAGGTTTAAATAGCATAAAGATCAAAGCAAACATTGAGGTAATAACTGGCCCAAGAACTGCCCAAAGCTGATTGCTTGGAGCTGCAATCATGAAGGGGAGTGGTTCTATCCATTCTACTCCTTTTATAATGAATCAAAAGGGAAAGTAAGAATTGAAGGACTGAATGATAAATGGGAAAATGATTTTCCCTCAGGAGAGATGGAGGTGGGGGTGGGGTGGGGAGAGAAGAAATGTGTTTCTGACCAAGTGGGTATTCCTCACTGGGCCCAAAGTCTGCCTATCCCACCTTCCTTCTTCTGGTTGATGATTTGGTCTGGTCTATGACTTCTTCAGCTCCATTCTTCTCCATGACTTGGACACCATGATTTTCACTTGAGGTTCAGGCGATAGCTACCAGCCAGTACTTGGCTCCTTGCTTGGAAGGTTCAGGATGAAAACCTGTCTCTGGCCTGTTTCTGAGCCATCTCTCCAGAATGGTTCCCTCTCCTTCTTTGGCTGCCTCTTTTGGATTCTTCTTGGAAGTCTGTTCAGGGGCAAAGTCAAAACTGCAAGAACCTATGGAATCTGGGTGTTCTACTCGGCTTGAAAACAGATACTTTAACCTGCCAAGTTTCTATGTTAACTCTGAGAGGAGGAGTGAGCCTACAGTTGAGCACAGGGTCACACTAGTTAATATAGGAGGCCAAGGCAAGCTTCCTTTCTTTCTCCATTCTCCCCCAACCCTTGGTGAGTTCCTGCTGGTTCTGCCCAGCTCTATTCCTTCCTCTAGTCCCTGGCTTCCCCAAGAGCAGCCTCCAGGTTTCCCATGGTCTTTTCCCTCATAGGACCTTGTTACCTGGGGTCTGAGGTCTTTCTCCAACCCTTTCCTATCAAATTTATTTCTCAAAGCTGGTCGAGGATGTCTTCAATTCTACTGACCCTACGTGCTTGCCATTGCTGCTAGTTATGGCATTACGCATATAGAGACAGAAATGAAATGGTTCCTGGGCTTGAGAAGCTTGCGTTCTACTGGGGAAACCCAACATGTAAAATACAGGCAAATACAATGTCATTTTGTATCTTTCGGAAGGGACAAAGCATCAATGACCATGAGAGACCAGGCAAGGCTTTGAATCAGATGTGGCATCTGAAATGAACCTTGAGGAAAGCAAAAGATACAAGAAGAGTGGGTGCCAGGGAGTACATTCTAGGTATGAGGAAGAGCCTGTGAAGAGGTAAGGAGATGGGGAGGAGGGAAAGAATAAGCATTTATATAGCACCTACTGTGTGCCGGGCACTGTGCTAAGCACTTTATAAATATTATCTCATTTGATCCTCTGTGACCCTGTGTTGTTGAGTCTGACCCTGTGTGACTACATTTAGGGTTTTCTTGATAAAGATACTAGAGTGGTTTGCCATTTAGGCAAACAGGGTCACTTGACTTTGCTCAAGATCACACAGCTAGTAAGTATCTGAAGCCAGATTTGAACTCAGATCCTCCTGATTCCAGGGCTGGTGCTTTATCCACTGCACCACCTAGCTGGCCTTATGACCTTGTGAGGTAGTTGCTATTATTATTCCTATTTTACCGTTGAGGAAACTGAGTCAGACAGAGGTTAAAGGACTCACCCAGGGTCACACAGTTAGTAAGTGTCTGAGCAGATCTGAGCTCAGGTTTTCTTGACTCTAAGTTCAGTGCTCTATTTTATTAACCACTTAGCTGTCTCTGTGATATGGGGCTCAGCATGTAAGCCAGTTTACCTAGAATATGGAGAGTGTGATGGGAAGTAGCGGGTAAGGTCATAGCTTTCAAACAGGGAGGCTAGTGAAATGGAAATGCAAGAAAAACCAGGGAAAAGTGGAAAAAATAAAATAAAATAAAAACTAATGAAAATAACAACAACAAAAGAAAAAACCTTGGAAATGGAATCAGGAGACCAGGCTTCAATACTGGCTATGTGATTACGGGCAGATCATCCTACTTCTCTGAGTCTTATTTACCAAAGGGAGAATACTCCTCAGTCTACTTACCTGCTGTGGATTGTTATGAGAAAGGTACTTTGTAAAACTGTTACTGGAAGCAGGGGTTATTACTCTTGAATTGCTATCACATGGAGCTGTGAGTCCTGGAGTGGAAAGTTGAGAACATTGGAAGCTGACTTTCAAGAAAATCTGGCTTTTGTCTAGGACAGAGCTGAGTAGGAAGTCAGTCCTAGGGTGGAGTCAGAGAGGGCAGGCTCAGAGGCCAAAGGGATAAATAACTGTTCAACTTGCATAAGAGGACACAAAAGTGAAGAGCCAGATGTGAGCCTGCTTTCCAGGTGAGCTTTGTGAGGGATGAGTTGGGGATATACCTGATCTAGGACCCTTATGGAGATTTGTACCCACATGTAATTTCTATCCATGGTAAGAGAAGGTTCTCACTAGGCTGAGGAGTGTCAATTTTCTCATGTGGCAATGGGGAGACATTGAAGGTTTTTTTGAGCAGGGGGAAGGATTTTAGCAGAACTAGAATTTAGGAAGATAACTCTGGTAGTGGGGATAATGGGAGGGGCTAGACTAGAGGCAGAGGGGACAGTTAGAATAGTCAAAGTGAGAGGTGATGAGAACTAGGGCTAGGTTAGTGATCCTGGGAGTGTAGAGAATGGGACTGAACCATGAACTGTTACAGAGGCTGAATTACTTGGAATAATGGAAATAGCCCAAGAATTGAGACCAGAGGAACTGGGTTTGAATCTCTGCTCTTCTGTTCATTACTTCTGAACTACATAGGCATATCTCTTAACTTCTCTATACCTCAGGTTCCCTATTTGTGGAGAGGAGGAGTTGAAGTATTCTTTTTTTTAAAAATTTATTTTATTTTTAATTTATGAAATAAATGGAAGTAAATTCTTAGGTTTCTTCCAGTTCTAAGTTCTCTATTAAGTCTTGGCAACTGATCCAAGACTGACAAGGCTGGTCAGGGCTAGATTGCAGATGGGCTTGAATGCTGTCTGGTTTTATTCTCAGTGTTGCCATCTGTAAAATGGGAATAATAATCCTTACATGTGGTGGTTGTGAGCTGGTTTCCACCGGTTACCCCACCCTCACTGAGGCACTCGGAGGTACAGCTGTTGGTACTTGCCTGCTCGACCATCTGGGCTTCAGGATCTCCTCCTGGTTGGCAGTTGGAGGCTGTAGGGTTCTGACAGCTTATCTGGTGTTGGGCTGGAATCAACAAGGCTGGAACTTTTTGGCACCTCTAGGTTGCTTTCTTCAGCTCCTTTCAGATGAATGCTGCTGGGTGCTTATCCACCTGGGGCCCTTTGTAGTGCTGCTTCCCTTATTTTTGCTGAGGTACTGGGAGACCTGTTTGCTGTAGAATGCCGAGGCACCAGAATTTCCTCCTGGTGTGCTAAAGTGGGTCTTTCCACTAGCTGGCTGGGCGACTCCTGTTTCGTACTGCTCCCCTTCCCCCAGGGTAAGAGGGGCCTTTCCTGTTAAAGCCTCTAGCTACCTGGGCTACTGCACTGCTGTACCTCATCTTTCTTCTGGTTCAGCTGTTCCAGGGTTTTTTCTGGGGTGATATTTTCTGGGTTTTCAGAGGTTGATAGGGGAGGGTGAGAGCGACTACCTTTTTACTCCACCATCTTGGCTCCCGGAAGCCCATGTAGTGGTTGTGAAGAAAGGAATTTGTAAACCTTTAAGTCTTAGAGAAATGTTAGCTATTATTACTTTTCTGTTCCCCTTTTCTTCATCTGATTTCTTCATTAGTATTTGGATCCCTATTCCACACCCCTCCCAACACATATACTTAGAGGAGAGGAAGAAACAAGAGAGGAGGCCTTTTAGGAGTTGCAGGTAAGGGAATAAAGGGGTAGATGGGACTGGGCAGCCTAGGTCTCAGGGTACCAACCAAAGGGAGCCCCACAGTTGTGGAGAGGCTTGAGGTGGTCAAGCCCTATGATCAGGATTCAGATAGCTTTTGTGTAAGGAAGGGAGGGTGGAAGGGACCCTACAACAGTGGAGAGTCCTAGGTTGGGCTCTGGGGGTATTGGAACTGGGTGGGGGGAAATCTGGTCAAGGTCTTGAACTTCAGCTTCCCTATTGTGTATCCAGGTGGAGACAGCAGAGAACCATGAAAATTCTCATCTCTGCCTTGCTGGGAACCCTGTTATTTGTGGAATCAGGTGAGACCCTGGGACTCTGGATGGGAGATCCAAAGCCTTGGAAGGAGGCAGACAGATTGCTAGGATGCTCTTTCCCTTTTCCCTAGTGATGTAAGGGAATCCAAGGAGGAGGAAAGATTTGAGGCTAGGGTCATGTTGGGCTGAGAAAGGATGGGCTGGAAGTTCTGGAAGCTTCAGGGAAGTATGAGGTATAGCTTATGGAGAGAGGACCATAGCCTGTAAATCAGGGTGGAGTTGGAGGAGGAGCAGCTGGGAAAGGGCACCAGGGCAGATGGGAAAGGAGCCCTCATTTGCTGTGCTTTTGTGGGCTCAGTTGGCATGCCTGGCAAATTCTGTGGTTGTGCATGGTGCATTTCCCTTGTTGGCAGGGGGTGTATTTGTGAGCTGGGTGAAGTGTGGTGTGGTGTGGTGTGTGTGTGTGTGTGTGTGTGTGTGTGTGTGTGTGTATGTGTCCTCGTGCTAAGGCTTGGACACTTGGTCAATTGTGAGCACAGTGAATTCTGCATTTGTGAACCTAGTGAGTGGTGTGAGCTATGGGGCTGGTGGCGGTGGGATGGGCAGGCTGGAGAATTATTCCCATCCTTAGACCATTCTTCCAAACCTTAGGAAGCCTGGGGTCCAGGTTGTGGGGCAGGAGGCGGCTCTCATGCAGACTCTCCCTTGCTTCTGGGCTTGGGGACTTGGGGTTTGACTTGCTCAGCATCCTCATGGGATGTCCCTTGGATGCTGGGCTCTCTCCCTGGCAAGGTTGCTGCTCTGATTCGTGTGTGCTCCTCTGCAGCTCACTGCCTGGATTGTTACACATGTACTGAATTCGTTGGAGTAGCCAGCAGCTGTCAGGTTAAGACATGCCCAGCTGGGCAATCTACCTGTACCAAGGTTGTGATAACTTCAAAGATTGGTGAGTTCTGTTAGAGTCATGGCCAGGGTTCAGAGCTTCAACTGTGGGAGCTTGGGACCATGGATTGTGTAGGAGGTGGGAAGAGGGAGGGAGGGGGTGACTTTGAAGATATCCAATGTCTTTGAGCAGATCAGTCCTGAATCTCACAGCATTACAGAGCCTCAGAGTTGGTGAGGACCTCAGAGCATCCAGTCCCACCCACAGCTGAGCAGGCTTCATTACCTTCTCTAGATCAATTCTGATAAGGAGTCATCTAGCCTCCATTGAAGACCTCTAGGAGTAGTACTCTCCCTTTCCCCCAAGGCAGCCCATTCTAGTACTGGACTGCTCTTCTTGGACATAATCAATCAACCAACAAGCATTTATTAAGCACCTAATATGTACCAGGCACTGTGTTATGGGTAGTGGGGCTTCAAAGAAAAATGATCGAAATAGTGTTTTCCCTTAAGATGTTCCTTTTCTATTGGAGAAAACCACAATTGTAAATGTATACAGAAATATATGTAAAATAAATGCAAGGTAATTTAGGGGATTGGACGTCCATGTGGCACAGTGGATAGAGTTCTGGGTCTGAAGTTAGGAGGACTTATCTTCCTAAGTTCAAATCTGGCCTTGGATACTTACTAGCTGTGTGATTGTGGCTAATTAGTATGACCTCTCTGAGCTTTAGTACCCTACTGACCTCACAGGATAGGTTTCAGATTCCAATACCAGGACTTGGTGGGGGTTAAGGAAGCAGAATGGGGCAGGTAGATGGCAAGGATAGAGTACCAGGTCTGGAGTCAGGAAGACATCCTCCTGAGTTCAAATCCAGCCTCAACTACTTTCTAGCTGGGGGATCCTGAGCAAGTCACTTAAACTTGCTTGCCTCAGTTTCCTCTTCAGTAAAGTGAGCTGGAGAAGGAAGTGGCAAGTCACTCCAGTATCGTTGCCAAGAAAACCCCAAATGAGGCCATGAAGAGTTGGACATAATTGAAACAACTGAACAGCAACAACAGTTTAGGAGGTTGGGCATTAACAACTGGGAGAATCAGGAAAAGCTTCATGGAGAAGGAAGTGTTTGAGCTGGGTTTGGAAGGAAACTAGGGCTTCTAAGAAGTGGAGGTGAGGAGAGAGAGCATCCCATGGGGGAATAGCCCGCACAAAGATGGGAGAAGGAACACTTTGTGTTAGGAGGATCAGGTATGCAAAGTGATAAGGCTTGGCCCCGTTATGAAGGCCCTTATATGCCAAACAGAAGAGTTTATATTTGATTTTGGGGCCTTGGGAGTTTACTGAGTTGATGAGTGACATGGTCTAACTTGTGCTTTGTTTTAATTCATTCGTTTCAGTCATGTCTAACTCTCATTTTTTTTTTTTTACAAAGATACTGCAGTGGTTTGCCATTTTCTTCTCCAGTTCATTTTACAGATGAGGAAACTGAGGCAAATAGGGTTAAGTGACTTGCCCAGGGTCACACAGCTAGCAAGTGTCTGAGGTCAGATTTGAACTCAGGAAGATTCCAGATTCCAGGCTCTTCACTCTATCCACTAAGCTATCTAGCTGCCCTCAGTTCTTCAAATGCTCAAAGGCAAGCCTTTTCTTCTCTAGGCTCTATAAATATCCCCAGTCCTTTTGTCTGATCCTCATGTGATATGGACTCAAAGCCCTTCATGGTCCTGTTTGCCCTCTACAGGATACTCTCCAGATTCTCAATACCCTTTTTAAAATTGTGGTATCTGGAATTGCCCTCTAGAACAGTCTAAAACAGCCTAGAATCTAGAACAGTCCTCTAAGTAATAAGGTCTGGTGAGAGCAGAGTACAATGGGACTATTGCCTCCTTTTTCCTGGAAGTTAGACCTCCCCTAATGTAGCCCAAGATTAGCCTTTTTTTTTTTTGGCTGCCTCCTTACACTGCTGACTCTTATGGAGTT
>NW_020953179.1:0-1099 GCF_900497805.2 Vombatus ursinus | reverse complement strand
ACAAAGGGGTGTGGTGATATGACATTAAAAAAAGAAAACCAACAGCTGATATGATCTTTAGAATGAGGAGACTAGCAAAGACTCAAGTGAACAACAGTACGCCAGATTGTCTGGTTACTCCATTTTTTTTTTACAATTTCTATTTTTAGGGGATTTGTACTGTTTTTTCCATGACTCTTGTGGTCCCTGTCAGTACCTTAAAATTTATAGAATCCGTGTTGCCCTTTATGAAAAATGGGCCATCTGCATTTCTCTAATATCCTACCAAGCATGAGGCTTCAGGCAAGTTACTTAAGCTACCGAAGCCTCAGTTTCCTCATCTGTAAAATGATTAAGTTAGACTCAATGGCTTCTAAGGTTTTTTTTTTACTAGTTCTAGAACTACAATTCTATCACATCTCCCTTTCCCCACACCAATATTCCTATGTTCAATATTAAAATAACATCAGTATTTCTCTATAAACCATTCTTATCTAACATATTTTATTCTATTCCTCACATCTATTTTTCATATAAGATGCCCATGCCGTGAGAGGTTAGAATAAAAAATGAGTTGTTATATAGGAAATATTACCTAAAAGAGAAGACTGGAAGAAGAGATCTTCTTTCAAGAGAGGATGGGCTTCAGGGCATCTCAGAGCTATTTAAACTCTGCCATTATTGATGTGCTAATTTTATGGTTGTAAATAATGTCAATAGTGAGCTTGAATTGTCTTCACTGACTGTGAATGAATGTTGATTTTGTGCCCATTTTCAGTACCTACTCGTGCCAACAAGTCATTTAACAAGGCAAGTTTAACAACAGACTGCATAGTTGAGGGCTCCAGGTTGAAAACTAAAACATCAAATGCTTAATCCTCGTGTCAGTCTGGCCGATCTACATGAAGAAGACGTGATGACTGATAATTGGGATATAAGTTCTTTAAATAATACAGTTTGTAAGTGTCTGAGGCAGGATTTGAATGCAGATTTTGCTAACTCCAATTGGACCACTCTATCTCCTATGGCATGCTATAGATGGATTGCTGAAGGTGTTCTTCCTCAGGTTTGGCTTAGTCTGGGTGCCCCCTTGGGTCTCCTTCAGCCCGAGATTCTGTGA
>NW_020953178.1:0-7229 GCF_900497805.2 Vombatus ursinus | reverse complement strand
TTCCTATTATTGTTGCTATGAGCTGTTAAGGCTACTCAGGAGCCACCTCCATGGAGGTTGTTATATTTTATATTTTGGATTTTATATTTGATTCTGGACATAGTAGAACCACTAGAATTTATTGGGAGGGGGCAGGGAATTGAATAAGCACCATGGTCACAGCTAAGCTTTAGGCGTATCCTTTGGTAACCCAATGGAGAATGGTCTCAGCAAAATCTTCTGCAGGAAAAGAGGCATTCAGATTCTGGATGGTCCAGGTCATTCAGCTATTGAGGGGGAAATTGGAAGTTCAACCAGAGGTTTTAACGGCGAAATCCGGTATTCTTTTCACCCCACCATCCGCCATGATTTCAGTAAGCACAGCTTATCTTTACCTGTGTTTATTGAGGTGCTTCTGGGGCTGCATTAGCAGCATCTTCAGCATCTGCATAATATGGGAGATTTTCAAGATTGTGATCATATGGATTTGGAGGATGTCCAGGAAATCCAGGATATCGACCCGTTGAAGGATATCCAAAATTTCTAGGAGATGGAGACCTCAGAGCAAATCTTCTAAAATATGGCTTATAAAAGAAAGAGAAAAGAGCAGACATAAGGTTGGGGCATTCTGGTTCATTCATAATATTGTCAATTCCTTAACATCCTTGATAACACTGAAAAGATAAGTATACGCTAATGTAAGAGGATTCATACAACTGCTCAACCATGACAGGGTTATTTGGGTTACCTGACACACCTGTCTGAGCTCTAGAGTAGACCTGACTTATGTATATATTTGGGCTCATTAATACAATTACAGGAAATCAGTCTCTCAATCAACTAACCTACAAACACTCATCAATTCTTCAAATCTGATTTCTTTGATAAACTGGAGAAGCCTCATTCCCAAATACCAGTTATTCTTTTCATAGTTCCCAATTTAAAAAAAAAAAAAAGCTTAGTTCTCCTTCCATATTTTCTCACAGTTGAAAAGCAGAAACAGCAAACAGTATACTTTCCTTGACTCCATTGGGAGAAAGATGAAAGAGAAAAAGCACAGACTTTTCCTGATTCCACAAGGAAAAGGTAATGAAAGACAACGGTCATTACTGTAACTACTGGCTTTTATGCATGATATAGTGGAAAGAAGTAAATACCTCTAGAATTAAAGGACCTGACTTCAAACTCTGCCTCTAATACCCACTGCCTGTGCGAACTTGGGTGAGTCATTTAATCTTGAGGAGCCTCAGTTTCCTCAACTGTCAAAAGAAGGGGTTAGATGAGATGAATTGTAAGGGTCCTCCCACCTCTAGATCTCTGATACTGTGAGAGAGACACTGTGGTCTCTGAAGGAAAGAGTTTAGAAACAAAGTTCTAGATGAGTCTATAGCAGGAGATTCCTAGACTGAGTGAGATGGGACCTTAGAAACCTGGTCCATCCTCACTGAAACTTAGAATAGGAAAAATGAAGCGACCTGATCAGTGTTACAGAGACAATAAGCAGAAGATTGAAACCTGAATGACTGAGATAGAATGATGACAGTGACTGGGGAGGGAAATGCTCACTGATGTAAACTGAAATCCTTCTTAAAGATCAATTTCAAAGCATCTAGTAAATTTATTCTCATGTTTGAAGGACATTGGCACCAAAACCCATCTAAGTGACATGAAGAATTAATAAAATGAATGTTCTATAGCAATCCAATAGCTATGAGTTCCTTGAGAAAATGCATTTAACTGGAATTCCTCAGATATAGGCAGGAGTCAATGAAAGGGAGAACAGAACCATTACATAGACGATGTGGCAAAAATCCCCAGCTGTTTAGTGACGTGGGCATCAGCAAGCCCTGTGTAAACACAATTCTGTTTAGCCACAAAAATGTGGCCAGAAATCAGTTTGGCGTCCAGAAGCTAGTAAATAGGAGAGTAATTAGTTCAGAATTTGAGGAGGTAGGTCAACTCATCACTCTCCAAATCCAAATCAAACCAAACCACATCAATTCAGCCAATATTTGTTAAGCTCTTCCTTTGTGCAAGGCCCTGGACATGTAAATGTAAGTCACTTAGGACTGTAGGAATGAGCAGAGAACCCTAAAACATCCATAAGTCCAGAGATCACCTCTGATGTCTCTTATCTTTTTTTTTTTTTTTGGCAATTGGGGTTAAATGACTTGCCCAGGGTCACACAGCTAGTAAGTGTCAAGTATTTGGTCTGAGGCCAGATTTGAACTCAGGTCCTCCTGACTTCAGGGCCAGTGCTCTATCCACTATGCCACTTAGCTGCACCGGTCTCTTGGAATGAGTTAGTGAAATCCTATAGAATCATTGGCAAAGTGATGTACAATTTAGGGAAGCAGGGAGAAGAGACTGAATATGGACATCATTGCTTGCAGTAAACATTTCATTTCATTTAACCTGACTATTATAATGCAGCAATTCTATCCCAATCAATGAATCTAGAAAATACATATACAGAGATTGTGTGCTCAGTCCTTATAAACCCCTGGCAGCTTCACACTTAATGAATGGAACCAATATCTATTTCTGCTTTATTTAAATCTTCAGGAATGATGAATGATGAGATATTCGGGGGAGTGGGAAAGTTAAAGATAAAGAAATATACTATTAAATTACAACATGTCAAATTCAATAAATTACATGTTAAACAAAATAAATTATAATTTTACCGGATAGGGACGACGCCAACCAAAATATCTCTGTTCAAACAAAGAGAAAATATTTTTAAGGATACATGTTACTGAATATTAAACTGCTTAGCATTTATTTGAAAATGTCTTACCTCTTCAGATGAAGAGTCAGCTCTCTTTGGAAAAGAAAAAACATCAATAGATTCAGTTTTACATACATACATACATATATATATATACATATATATATATAGCGTGTGTTTGTGGGGAAAAATCACCCCAAACTCAAGCAGTGAATTGAGTTAACTGTCTGGGTTATAGATTGAGTTACCCCTACACTGAGGGAAGAGCAGAATTTTTCCCCAAAGAGCTAGATAAACATTCATTATCTTCATTCTTGTTTGGGGAAATATAGACCTTGTCAGGAAAAAGCTGGGAGTGTAAAATGAATAGCTACTTAGCTGAGGCTACAGCCAACAATGAATTTTCCTAGATTCTTCAGAGATCAAAACAGGTAGTAAAATAAATAAATAAATATAGTGTACCAATCCAGGGACACAGGAATGCACATATAAAGCTAAGTCTCCAGATGCCAAAAGACCATTGTTGAAAAGAGGGATCGATTGCTCCCAACACCAGCCCCTTCTCCATTTCCCCAAGTACTTACAGCCTGGATAGCCAGGAGAGCCATTAGGAAAGCTACAAGGAAGAGCTTCATGGTTCTAGGCTCCTATGGAATGGAGAGGAGAGAAGTCACTGATGTCTTTAGTCTCTTTTCTTTTTTATGTCATATTTGTCTTTCCAATGAAGAAGAAACTTAGGTAAATAAATTAACTCCCATTTCTTTGGTGCTGTTGAGTTTTAAAGTGTTTTCATTCCAAGAACTGATGAGCAAATGTTAGTGTTTTCATTTTACAGATGATGGAAACAAGTCTCAGAAACTCAGGTGATTTGTCACTATGTAACCAGTAATTGTCAAAGCCAGTATTTAGATGTAGGACACCAAATCAATAAAATTATTGCACATACATGAAATCTCTCTCTCTCTCTTTCACGTTTTCTCCCTCATTATACATAGATGGACAGATATATACAACACAGATATACACAGACACGTAGGTTTCATGAGGTTTTAGAAACACTTTTTAAAATTCAATTTCATTTTATTTTCAGTTTCAAATACTCTCCTTACCCCATTCCACTCACTTCAAAAGGAAAAAAAAACCCAAAGGATATCAAAAATATGTGGAGTCATATGAAACAAATTGCCTTAATAGGAGAGAGACAGAGATGAGAGACAGAGAGAAGGAAGGAAGGAAGGAAGGAAGGAAGGAAGGAAGGAAGGAAGGAAGGAAGGAAAGAAGTAGCCCAAGGAAGGGAAGATAGGAAGGAAAAAAGGAAAAGAGGAAGGGAGGGAGAGATCCAGGAAGTAGAGAAGAGGAAGGAAGAGACAGTTGCATTTTTACTTCTGTTTAACGACCCTCGGTTTTTACGACCACCGTTGTCCATATCAATCATCCCTAATCACCTGATATTGAAGAGAGGGAACTCAGAAAATGCTGAAGTATCCAGATTGACTGGATTGTCCCTTTAAGACTCAGGGCAATACTTCTCTGTCTCCCGTGAATTCTGTGCTCAGGAGCCTTAGGTAAAAATAACAGCTCATATTTATAGGGGAAAGAAAAACGACCTTGGCTTCAAGGTCTTCCTGAGCTAGAGTCCTTCTTGAGGAAGAAATTCTACCAGTGCATCTTCTCTATAACTGAGAGTTCTGGAAAGTTGCCTGGGACCCTGAGAGGATAAGAGATATCCTAGGGTCACAGAGATCCAGGGTGAGTGAAGGGTTCTGAGATCAGCTCTTCCCTCATCGTGCTTTGGCTCTCTCACATGTATCTACTGTCATGAAGTTATCAAGGTACCTTATACGAATTACCTCTTCTCATCCTTACATGCAAACCTTGCAAAGTAAATGCCACAATGTATTTTACAGATGAGGGAACTGCATCCCAGAGAAATAAACTTTGCATATCTCTAGGTGAGGACTTTACACTTGTAGTATCATACCAACAGCTCACATTAAAAGAGCTTACATTTTAAAAAATACTTCTGACATCTACTGAGACAGCCAGGTGGCACAGTGGAGAGAGAGCTGACCCTACAGTCAGGAAATCCCATGTTCCTTGGATATTCATTAGGTGTGTGATTCTGGGCAAGTCAATTAGCCTCTGCCTCTCTTAGTTTCCCCATCTGTGAAATTAGTGTAACAATCACACCTCCCTCCCAGGCTGTTATAAGGATGAAATGAGATACTCCTAGAGAGCTTTGCAATATAAATACTGGCTATTATGTACTGTTTTATTTGATATTCACAACATGGACTAAGGACAAATATTACTACCCAAGATTTAGGGATATGGGAATTGCAGTATAGGCAAGACTCCCTGATAGGAAATGGCTGAGTGTAGACTCAAACAAGGCTTTTCTGATCCTGTCAATCAATCAATCAACAAGTATTTCAAGAACTCACAATGGGCAGGGCCTAGTGCTGGTGCTAAGTGTGACAAAGACATGAACTGAACAGTCTTTGCCCTTGAGGAGATTACATTCTATCAATATGAATAACATAAGCACACATATTCCAAATAATGTAAAAGCTACATTCAAACTATAAACTATAGTCAAACTATATAAAAAAGAAGTAAAAGGCATTTTCTTTGTGGGGGAGGCACTAGGACTTGGGGGATGAGGAAAAGCCTCAGGTGGGAGATGTGACTGATGATGAGCTTTGAAGAAGAAAAGTGAGAGATTCTAAGCAGAAGAGATGAGAAGGAAATACATTCCAGTCTTGGAGGACAGCCTTGTGAAACCATGGAGAAGAGAGATGGAGGGAGGATCATGTGTAAAGAACAGCAAGAAGAAAGCTAGTTTTGCTGGACTATATTTCTACATGAAAATAAGCAGTGTATAAAAAGCCTAGAAATTAAGATTAGAGCTGGTTGTGAAACAGAAGGGTCATATCTTATCCTAGAGCCCCTGGAACTTAATGACCATAAGAGTGACCTGGAAGAGCTGTGCCTGAGAAATATCGTACTGTCAGCTGTAGGGAGGATGGATGAGAGAAGGGGCAGGCTGGAGGCAGGGAGACCAGTGAGGAGGCTATTGTCACGATTCAGGTGAGAGGTGATGAGGGCATGGAAGTAAGACATGTGGCAGACCCAGAATCATCCAAATCTGTGATTGGATATTTGGGGAGAAAGAGTAGTTATGGGTGACGATGAATTTCTACATTGGGGTAACTGGAAGGATGGGACTCCATTGGGATAATATTTATAAAGTGCATAGCGAAGTGGTTGACTCACAGCAGGTACTTGATCAATGCTCATTTCTTTCCTTCTCATTGACCCTCCCCCTCACTCTAACAAAAATAGGTAGTTCAGAATAGGTGTGGGGTTGGAGTGGGAGGAAAGATAATGACTTCTATTTTAGTCCTGGAGAGTCTGAGTTGACCATAGAGCAGCCACTTCCAAATGTCCAATAGCTCATTACATGGTGATGGGGAACTGGAGCTCAGGAGAGAGAACATGACCTCATGGCTAGAAATGGCAAAGAGGAAGCTTTAGGTTCAATGAAAAGAAAACTATCCTAACAGTTAGAGCTATCTAAAAGAAGAATGGTCTGCCATGGTAGGTAGTGAGCCCCATTCCCCTTTGTCACCACCACCACTAGATATCATTCAAAGCCTGGATGACTATTTCTAGAGTATATTGTTGAGAATATTCTGTTCCATTACAACTCACACTAGATACCCCAATGAAGTCCCTTCTAACTCTGTTGTTCATTCATTTCAACCATGTCCGATTCTTAGTGGACCCATTTGGGGTCTTTGTAGCAGATACTGGAGCATTTAGCTCCATTTCCTTCTTCAGCTCATTTTAAAGAAGAGGAACTGAGGTAAACAAAGTTAAGTGACTTGCCCAGGGTCAAACAGCTAGCAAGTATCTCAGGCTAGATTTAAACTCGTGAAGGGTCTTCCTGATTCCACACCTAGTGCTTCACCAACTGGGATAACAATGTCAGGACATTATGACTGATTTCTTTCCGTTACATCATATTGTCACTCAATCTTTGTAGTTATTTACTCTAACAAAAACATGGCATTTTTCCAAAACCAGATAATACAAAAAACCTTGAGTTAACTGAATTTTGAAAAAAATATAAGTTGGGGACAGCAAAACCCTACAACTTGGTAAGCATGGTAAATTTACTGTTTGCTAAACCTAATAATATTTAATATGTTCAAGGGGAAGACGTAGGAGTGGAAGGAGAAGGTAAAGGGAAAGAGTCTAAACAAGAAAAACTAAAATGCATTTGTGGTGAAAAGAAGTGTAGCAAAGGACAGCCCTGAGGCAGAACAAAGAAGAGGAAGGAAAGTTAGAAGAGACGAGCATCTGGGCAGCAGAGGAGGAGAGTAAGTTAAACAAGTGACCCTCCTTCAATGGGACAACAAGCCATTTCAGGAGAAGACTTCCAAAATTGAGAAAGAAGGGAGAGGACCACAAAGGGGTGTGGTGATATGACATTAAAAAAAGAAAACCAACAGCT
>NW_020953177.1:0-1609 GCF_900497805.2 Vombatus ursinus | reverse complement strand
TTCAAGAAAAGGTAAAGATCCCTTGAGGTGGGGGCAAACCCAGGAACTATCTATCACTGCATTATAGCAAGCAGGACAGAGTGTGTGAATACATGTTGGCAGGAGATGGAATGTTGAATTTGGGAAATACTATTCAGTCCAGCTTGGTGAGAACATGGTGTACTTGAAAGGAATAATGTGAGAGGAGAAAAGACAGGAAAAATTACTCTGGAGTAAGATTGTGAAAGACAATGGAATTTGTATTTTAGCCTGACTCTTTTGCGGCATCATTATCTTCATACATGATCTCCTAAGTCTGGGTCTTGCATCCTTTTCTCTTCTTTCTACATACTCCCTGAACTACAGTCCTCTTCAACTGCCATAATTCCAATGATTGATCCACTCTTTGCAGGTGACTTCCAGATCTCTACACCCAATCTTCATCTCTCTCCAAAAGTCTAGCTATATGTTACCAATGCCTTCTTGGAATCCTCAATGGATGTGCTATAGAAAGAATCCAAAATGTCCAAAAATGTACTCATCACTTTAAACCTAAAGTCTTTCCCTTGCCCAAACCTACTTATTTTAGCTGGTGGTACCATCATCCTCCAAGTGACCTACATTCATACCCTCAGAGAAGTCCTTTGCTCTGCCCTTTCCTTTGCCTCAATATCTAACCAATCATGAAACCTTGTTGGTTCAATAGCACATTTTTCACAGCATCTCTGGTATCCATTCCTCTTTTCCATTCTCATAGCCATCACTCCAGCTTGCATCATCTTCACTGAAATGATTGCAATAGCTTCCTAAACTCTTTCTTTGTTTTTATTTTTCTTTCCTCCAGTCAGTCCACAGCTTAACTTCCAGAAATGACTTTTGTAAGTTTTTTTCTGAAATCAAAACAATGTCCCCACTTGCTGAAAAAAAATCATTCATTCCTTCTTGCTCCTTGGCTAAAATACAAATTCCATTGTCTTTCACAATCTTACTCCAATGTAATTTTTCTTGCCTTTTTCCTCTTGAGTTACTCCCTTTCAAACACACCATGTTGCAACTAAACTGGACTTAATAGTATTTCCCAAACTCAACATTCCATCTCCCACCTCCATACATTTATTTGCACACCCTGTCCTGTTTACCTTTAATGCAATGATAGATAGATCCCTATTTCCCTCCATTTCGAAGGATATTTCTCTTTCTTGAAGGCTCAGTTTAGACATAAAATTGCTGATGAATCTTTTTCTGATTCCTCCAGTCAGGTGAGTATAAAAAAACCTGGAAGGGGCAGCTAAGTGGCACAGTGGATAGAGCACTGGCCCTGGAATCAGGAGGACCTGAGTTCAAATCCATCCTCAGACACTTGACACTAGCTGTGTGACCTTGGGCAAGTCACTTAACCCCATTGCCTACAAAAAAAATTTTTTTAAAACCTGGAAAAGGAAGCAATTAAGGAATATAATTATGGCCACCTCCACACACACAATCCCTAAAACATAATTATATAATTTCTTAAAGAAGTAATTTCAAATCAAATTCTCAGGTAATAGAAACAATAAATATCTTTAAAATAATTTTCATGTATTTACAGTTTCATATCTTGGCTACAGACAAATCAACCTTTTCAAATTTC
>NW_020953176.1:0-7354 GCF_900497805.2 Vombatus ursinus | reverse complement strand
TTGCCTTGGTTAGGTTTTATTCCACAATATTGTTTTAGGAGCAATCTGTTCCTATTATTGTTGCTATGAGCTGTTAAGGCTACTCAGGAGCAAACTCCATGGAGGTTGTTATATTTTATATTTTGGATTTTATATTTGATTCTGGACATAGTAGAACCACTAGAATTTATTGGGAGGGGGCAGGGAATTGAATAAGCACCATGGTCACAGCTAAGTTTTAGGTGTATCCTTTGGTAACCCAATGGAGAATGGACTCAGCAAAACCTTCTGCAGGAAAAGAGGCATTCAGAGTCTGGCTGGTTCAGGTCATTCAGCTATTGAGGGGTAAATTAGAAGTTCAGCCAGGAGGTTTTTTTTAACTGCAAAAACAGGTATTCTTTCCATTGCACCACCTACCCACCATGTTGACAGTATGCACAACTTATCTTTTCTTGTGTTTATTGAGGTCCTCCTTGGAGAGCATTTTGGGGATTTCTTAATATGGGGGATTTACAGGAATTGGACCATATCCAGGAAATGGAGGTGGAAAGTTTTCAGGATATGGAAGATATGGAACCCTCGGGAGAAATACTTCAACATTTGGCTTATAAAAGAAAGAGAAAATAGCAAGACATAAAGTTGGGGCATTCTACTTCATTCATAATATTGTCAGTTTCTTAGTATCCTTGATAACACGGAAGAAAATAGGTATATACAAATGTAACAGGATTTGTACAACTGCTCAACCATGACAAGGTTATTTAGATCACATGACTCATCTGTTGGAGCTGTTGAGTAGACCTGACTTATGTATATATTTGGAATCATTAATATGATTACAGGAAATCTCTCAATCAACTAACCTGAAAGCACTCACAAATTCTTCAAATATGATTTCTTTGATAAACTGGAGAAGCCTCATTCCCAAATACCAGTTATTCTTTTCATAGTTCCTGATTTCAAAAAAAGCTCTGACAGTTATCTTTTCTATATTCTCTCACTAATGAAAAAAGAAACAGCAAACGATATACTTTCCTTGACTCCATTGGGAGAAAGATGAAAAAGAAAAAGCACAGACTTTTCCCGATTCCACAAGGAGAAGATAACCAAAGACGATGGTCATTACTGTAACTACTGGCTCCTCTGTTCTTACACATGATATAGTGGAAAGAAATAAATACCTCTAGGATTAAAGGACCTGGATTCAAACTCTGCCTCTAATGTCCACTGCCTGTGTGAACTTGAGTGAGTCATTTCATCTTGATGGGCCTCAGTTTCCTCAGTTACGAAATGAAGGGGTTAGATGAGATGGATTGTAAGGGTCCTCCCACCTCTAGATCTCCGATACTATGGGAGAGACACTGTGGCCTCTGAAGGAAAGAGTTTAGAAACAAAGTTTATAGATGAATCTGCAGCAGGAGATTCCTAGACTGAGTGAGATGGGACCTTAGAAATTTGGTCCATCATCACTGAAACTTATAATGGGGAAAGTGAAGGGACCTGATCAGTGTTACTGAGGTAATAAGCAGAAGATTGAAACCTGAATGACTGAGATAGAATGATGACAGTGACTGGGGAGGGAAATGTTCACTGATGTAAACTGAAATCTTTCTTAAAGAACAATTTCAAAGCATCTAGTGAATTTATTGTCATGTTTGAAGGACGTTGGCACCAAAACCCATCTAAGTGACATGAAAAATTAATAAAATGAATATTGTATAGCAATCCGATAGCTATGAGTTCTTTGAGAAAATGCATTTAACTCGAATTCCTCAGATATAGGCAGGAGTCAATGAAAGGGAGAACTGAACCATTACATAGACAATGTGGCAAAAATCCCCTGTTGTTTAGTGACATGGGCACCATCAAGCCGGTGTATAAACATAATTCTGTTTAGCCACAAAAATGTGGCCAGAAATCCGTTTGGGGACCAGAAGCTGTTAAATAGGAGCATAATTAGATCTGAATTTGAGGAGGTAGGTCAACTCATCACGCTCCAAATCCAAATCAAACCAAACCACTTCAATTCAGCCAATATTTCTTAAGATCTCCCTTTGTGCAAGGCCCTGGACATGTAAATGTAAATCACTTAGGACTGTAGGAATAAGCAGAGACCCCTAAAACATCCATAAGTCCTGAGAACACCTCTGATGTCTCTTATTCTTGGAATGAGTTAGTGAAATCCTATAGAATCATTGGCAAAATGATGTACAGTTTAGGGAAGCAGGGAAAAGAGACTGAATACGGACATCATTTCTGATAGTAAACATTTTACCTTATTTAACATGATTATTCTAATGTAGTGATTCTATCCCAATCAATGAATCCAGAAAATAAGTATATAGAGATTGTGTAATCAGTGCTTATAAACCCCTAGTCTCACACTTAATGAATGAAACCAATATCTATTTCTGCTTTATTTAAATCATTATTTGTTTAGGAATGGAGAGGGATGAGATATTTGGGGGAGGGGGAAGGTTAAAGATAAAGGAATATACTATTAAATTGCAATATGTTAAATACATTACAAATTAAACACAATAAATTATAATTTTACCGGATAGTGATGACGCCAATCAAAATAACTCTGTTCAAATAAAGAAAAAATATTTTTAAGGATATATGTTACTGAATATTAAACTGCTTAGCATTTATCTGAAAATGTCTTACCTCTTCAGATGAATCGTCAGTTCTCTTTGGAAAAGAAAAACATCAATAGACTCAGTTATATGCCGTGTGTTTGTGGGATTAAAATCACCCCAAACCCAAGCAGTGAATTGAGTTAACTCTCTGGGTTATAGACTGAGTTACCCCTACACTGAGGGAAGAGCAGAATTTTGCCCCAAAGAGCTAGATGAACATTCATTATCTTCATTCTTGTTTGGGGAAATATAGATCTTGTCAGGAAAAAGCTGGGAGTGTAAAATGAATAGCTACTTAGCCGAGGCTACAGCCAACAATGAATTTTCCTAGATTCTTCATAGATCAATACAGATAGTAAAATAAATAAACAAATAAAATGTACTAATCCAGAGACATGGAAATGCACATATAAAGCTAAGTCTCCAGATGCCAAAAGACCATTGTTGGAAAGAGGGATCGATCACTCCCAATACTAGCCCCTTCTCCCTTCACCCAAGTACTTATGGCCTGAACAGCCAGGAGAGCCATTAGAAAAGCTACGGGGAAGAGCTTCATGGTTCTAGGCTCCTGTGGAATGCAGAGGAGAGAAATACCTGCCGCCTTTTGTCTGTTTTCTTCTTTGTGTCATATTTATCTTTTCCATGAAGAAGGAACTTAGATAAATAAATTAACTCCCATTTCTTTGGTGCTGTTGAGTTTTAAAGTGTTTTCATTCCAAAAACTGATGAGCAAATGTTAGTGTTTTCATTTTGCAGATGATGGAACCGAGTCTCAGAAACTCAGGTGTTTTGTCACTATGTAGCCAGTGATCATCAGAGCCAGAATTTGGATGTAGGACACCAAATCAATAAAATTGTTGCACACACATGAAGTATCTCTCTCTCTCTCTCTCTGTCTCCCTCTCTCTCTTCTCTCTTGCTTTTTCTGTCTCATTATATGCAGACAGACACACACAAAGACACACACACACACATACATACCTACATATATTTATATGTATACATATACATTTCATGAGGTTTTAGAAATGTTTTTTAAAATCCAATTTCCTTTTATTTTTAGTTTCAAATACTCTCCTTACCCCATTCCACTCACTTTAGAAGGAAAGAAAACAAAGTCCATCACAGATATGTGGAGTCGTATGAAACAAATCCCTTTAATAGTCGAGAGAGAGAGAGAGAGAGAGAGAAGGAATGAAGAAGAAAAAAAGGAAGGAAGGAAGGAAAAAGGAAAGATAGAAAGAAGTAGCCCAAAGGGAAGACAGGAAGCAAAGGAGGAAAAGAAGAAGCAGGGAGGGATGAAGGAGGTAGGGAAGATGAAGAAGATAGAGACAGAAGCATTTTTCATTCTGCTTAATGACCCTCGGTTTTTACGACCACCGTTGTCCATATCATTCATCCCTAACCGTTGTCCATATCATTCATCCCAAATCACCTGATATGGAAGAGAGGGAACTCAGAAAATGCTGAAGTATCCAGATTGACTGGGCCATCCCTTTAAGACTCAGGGCAATATTTCTCTGACTCTCGTAAGTTCTGTGCTCAGGAGCCTTAGGAAACACCAGCAGATCGTGTACACAGGCGAAAGGAAAAAGACCTTGACTTCAAGGTATCCCTGGCCTAGAGTCCTTCCCGAGGAAGAAATTCTATCCATTCATCTTCTCTGCAATCGAGAGTCCTACAAAGTTGCCTGGGACCCTGGGGGGATAAGAGATATGCCAGGGTCGCAGAGCTAGGGTAAGTGAGAGAGATCAGACTTCTTCACTCATCTGCTTTGGCTTTCTGTACCTCACATGCATCTAGTGCTGTGAAGTTATCAACGTCCTTTACATGACTTATCTCCTCTCATCCTTACATCTCAACCTTGCAAGGTAAATGCTACAATGTATTTTACAGATGAAGGAACTGAATTCCATAGAAATAAACTTTGCGTATCTCTAGGTGAGGAATTCACACTTGTAATATCATACCAACAGCTCACATTAAAGAAACTTACATTTTTAAAAATACTTGTGACTTCTCCTGAGGCAGCCAGGTGGCATAGTGGAGAGAGAGCTGACCCTGCAGTCAGGAAAATCTGTGATCGGTAGACGTTCATCAGGTGTGTGATTCTGGGCCAGTCAATCAGCCTCTGCCTCCCTCAGTTTCCCTGTCTGTGAAATTAGGGTAATAATCCCACCTCCCTCCCAGGCTGTAATAAGGATGAAAAGAGATATTCCTAGAGAGCTTTGTAAATTTTAAAATGTAATAAAAATACTGGCTACTATGTGCTGTCTTGTTTGACCATTCAAAACAGGGAATAAGGACAATAAAGAATAAGGAGATGAGGAGGAAATACATTCCAGTCTTGGAGGACAGCCTTGCAAAGCCATGGAGAAGAGAGATGGCGGGAGAGTCATGTGTAAAACACAGTAAGAGGAAAGCCAGTTTTGCTGGACTATATTTCTACATGAAAGTAAGCAGTATATAAAAAGCCTGGAAATTAAGATTTGAGGTGGTTGTGAGACAGAGGGGTCATATCTCATCCTAGAGTCCCTGGAATTTAAGAACCACAAGAGTTACCTGGTCAGAGCTGTGCCTGAGGAATATCCTATTGTCACCTGTGAAGGATGGATTGGAGAAAGGACAGGTTAGAGGCAGGGAGACCAATAAGGAGGCTACTGTCACCATTCAAGTGAGAGGTGATGAGGGCCTGACCTCTTCTAAAAGGAGATGGATGTGAGAGATGTGGCAGACCCTGAATGATCCAAATCTGGTAAGTGATTGGATATTTGGGGACAGGGAATATTTATGGGTGAGAATGAATTTCTATATTGGTGTCACTGGGAGGATGGTACTTGATAGGGATAATATTTATAAAGTGCATGGCATAGTGATTGACTCACAGCAAGTACTTCATAAATTCTCATTTCTTCCCCTTTCCCCGCTCCTCTCTCCCACTCTGATAGAAACAGGTTAGTTCAGAATGGGGGTGGGCTTGGGGAGGAAAGATAATGACTTCTATTTTGGTCCTGGAGAGTTTGAAATGACTACTGGCCAGCCACTTCCAAATGTCCAATAGCTCACTAGATGGTTATGTGGAGCTGGAGCTCAGGAGAGAGAACATGATCTCATCAGTAGAAATTGCAAACCAAGGTTAAGTGACTTGCCCAGGGTCACACAATTAGTAAGTGTCTCAGGCTAGATTTGAACTCGTGAAGATGAATCTTCCTGATTCCACACCCAGTGCTCCACCAACTGGGATAACATAATGTCATGATATTATGGCTAATTTCTTTCCATTACATCATATTGTCACTTTCCATTACATCATATTGTCACTCAATCTTTGTAGTTACTTACTCCTAACAAAAACTTGGCATTACTCCAAAACCAGATAATAATAAAAAAAAAACCTTGAGTTAAATGAATTTTGAAAAAATATAAGTTGGGGACAACAAAACCCTACAACTTGGTAAGTGTGGTAAATTTACTGTTTGCTAAACCTAATAATATTCAATATGTTTAAGGGGAACACTTGGGAGTGGAAAGAAAAAGTCAAGGGAAAGAGTCCAAATAGAGAAAAGTAAAAACACATTGGTAGTGAAAAGAAGAGTAGTAAAGGATAACCCTGGGGCAGAACAAAGCAGATGAAGGAAAACTAGAAGAGAGGAGTATCTGGGCAGCAGAGGAGGGGAGTAAGTTAAACAGGTGACACTCCTTTAAAGGGACAACAAGTCATTTCAGGAGAAAACTTCCAAAATTCCTGCATTGGGAAAGAAGGGAGAGGAGAGTGAAGTGGTGTGATGAGGTGACATTAAAAGGGAAAAGCAACAGCTGAGCTAATCTTCAGAATGAGTATGAGAAGACTAGCAAAGACTCAAGTGGACAAAAGTATGCCAGATAGGCCAGTTACTCCATTTTTTTACTAGTTCTATTTTTAGCAGATTTGTGCTCAGTTATTTCCAGTACCCTATAAATTGTACTAAAATTTAGAGAATCCATGTTGCCTTCTGTGTAAAATGGGTCATTTGCAGTTCTCCAATATCTTACCAAGCATGAGGCTTCAGGCAAGTTCCTTAAGTTGCCTGAGTCTCAGTTTCCTCATCTGTAAAATGATTAGATTAGACTCAATGGCTTCTGGGTTCTTTTTTTACTAGTTCTAGAACTATAATTCTATCATACCTCCCTTTCCCCAAACCCAATATTTATAGGTTCAATATTAAAATACTATCAATATTTCACTATAAACCATTCTTATCTAAAATATATATTATTTTATTCCTCACACACATTTTTCATAGATAAGATGCCCATGCCATGATAGGTTAGAACAAAAAATGAGTTGTTATATAGGAAATATTACCTAAGACAGACGACTGGAAGAATAGATCCTTTTTCAAGAGAGGATGGGCTTCAGGGCATCTCCGAGCTATTTAAACTCTGCTAGTGTTGATATGCTAATTTTGTGGTTGTAAATAATGTCAATAGTGACCTTGAATTGTCATCATTGACTGTGAATGAATATTGATTTTGTGCCCATTTTCAGTACCTACTCATGCCAACAAGTCATTTAACAAGGCAAGTTTAACAACAGACTGCATAGTTGAGGGCTCCAGGTTGAAAACTAAAACATCAAATGCTTAATCCTCGTGTCAGTCTGGCCGATCTACATGAAGAGGACGTGATGACTGATAATTGGGATATAAGTTCTTTAAATAACACAGTTTGTAAGTGTCTGAGGCAGGATTTGA